>NC_053023.1:746175378-746314782 GCF_003073215.2 Triticum urartu
GCTTTAGAAAAAAGAAACGATGTAGTGGAGGCGGTTGCTCTGAAAAATCAGCCCTTGCCTTGTTTGCCAATTCAAACTTCAAAGCCGACCAGCAGATGATCGATACAGCACGGCGCCCCTAACTTCTCATTGTTAAACCCGTCAGACCGGATATTTTTGGCCCCGTCAGCTCCGATGTACTCCCTCCGCGTCAAAGAAGTGTCGCGGTTTTAGTTCAAAAGTGGTGATTAACCACGAGCTACGTGTATCTCCATAACAAGGCCAACTGTAGTATTAAACCATCAATCTGTCTATCAGCGGGTGAAAGGGACCGAGCTACTACCTTAATTAACCTGCATGTTATGTGATTCTCAGTTGCAATGAATCCTGGACATCACGGCATACGAGACCGGATCAAGACAATCGACCGAGATGCCGACAGCGGCACGCCGGAGTGGACGAACGGTGGGGTCGCCGTCGGCTGCACCGTCAGGTTCGGAGACAGCTGCTCCTGGCTATCTACCCAGTGGAGCACCACGCAGCCAAGCTCAGCTAGCTAGGTAGCCAATCGATCTGTCCATCCACCAGGAGCTCCCTGTGCCTGCACTTGATACACAGAATCCAGATGTCATCCTTCACATTTTTTTACACCTGGACCTACGCCTGCGCCTGCACCTGCACTTGGGATCTGCGACCAATCAAATGGGCAGGGTCAAGTTGGGCAGGCCAATCACCAATGGTTTAGTTTGCAAAGGTTGTCCTTATGGTGTAAAGAGATGATTGGCGCGCACATGATCGTTGCTATAATTTGTTGAGCGCCGTTTTAATCGCTTCGACTTTTCCTCTCTCGCTTAGACATACGTTGGTCTGTAAGACTTTGCTATTTGCCGATATGATTTTATATGTGCGCTGGAGTTCACTGTGTGCATTATAGTTATGCAAATGTCAGGTATGTTCTTATTGTATTTATATCCGCTTGATGCTTCCTATTGAATAAATAAAATTTACCCTTTGCTGAAAAAAACTGGGGCAGGTTAGAGAAAGTTGCGCCCTGGCGGCACCGGCAACTGTACTACGTAGTTTAAACAGGGAACTCCACTTAACACAACAGTTTGCTGCTGGCCTGATTAGCTAATCTCTGGCACCACATGAAGCGAAGGAAGAGACAAATCCCAGTGGATATTTTATTCTATCAGGACTGGATCTGGATCGACCAGCATGGGCATCATCACTTGGTGCCACATATACATCATGGCAACTTTTAGTTTCCTTTACCCAAGTGAAAGTGTTGGCCTAGTTCTAGCTAAGCCTGGCTAACTGGCTTCCATTTGGCTCATCGATCAACTAGCCAACTAGCTTTCTGTACAGTGTGATCGATGACAGCACGATCAGATCGATTTAGGTTATTTAGGTCACCGATACTTTTAATCCCTCACGTTAGCTCGTCACTGATTGACACCTAGCCTCGCCTCTAAGACTAGCGCAAAAGCCAACCCTTTTTATAGTCTGGCTTTAAGCTTTCGTGTCCATGGATTGGTGACCATGGCGGCTTCGGTTAACTAGTCAATGCCGGCAACTTGTTGTGATTACCCTAATATTACATCACAAAAAACCACCGGGCGGTTCACGAGTACCTTACTTGGTTGACGATGCCATGGACGTTCAAGCAAACACTACAGTATAATAATATAATTAATCATGACTCAATTCTTTTGGTGGATTATAAACAACCATCACTTCTCTAAGCCGCTAAATTAATTGGGCCTATACAGAAGCTAGGCAAGCACAGGGCAGTTTCTTGGACTAGGTGGCCTAATGCAATGCGTTGAACATGCATCGGCTCGACCAACTGATGCTGATGCAGTCAAACCTCCCCCCGGATCATCATTTACTAGTAGGGTTTTGTTAATTATTGCAACAAGTACAACTCATTTTCTTAGTTTATACATCATAAATGTGAACGCTATTTGTTTAGTTTAGACATCATATGCGAATGCCATCTTCTTAGTTTATAAATCATATATGTGAATTATATCATGTCATCTTATTTACTTATACAACATGCTTGTTAATTATGTCATGTCAACCTATTTAGTAAGGCATCATATAATTATATCATGCCATCCTGTCTAGCTAGACATCATACTTTGTGTAAAGTGCCCTGTTCTGTTATTTAGGTGCAATTTTGCGCTTTATTGTCTGATGTACATGTACAATAGAAAAAGGAAACTTTCTCTAGAGAAATAATTAGTAGTTGAACTTTTTGTTGACGAAAGCTCCCCTTTTCCTCTTTGATTTAATGTGCCTATAGTACAATTTTTAATGGTGGTGTTGCATTCCACTTGAACTGTTGACAGACAGAGCCCCAATGCCAACAGCTATCTGAAAGCTCAAAAGCTCCAAAAGAAGATACATGTGCGAATAGAATCTTCGCACCTGGATATTATTGGAATATGCATCACTCAAAGCAGAGAAGCCTCCGCCAAGGAAGGAAGGAAGATGACCATGACTGGTCGAAGACGATGTCCAATTCCCAACCCAGCCAAGGAAAATATCTAGGCCAGCATGCAGTTTAATTGAATACGAATTCAAAGACGGCGGAAGAAAAAGATCTACTACTAAAGTGGAGACGGTTGCCCTGAAAAATCAGCCGTTGCCTTGTTTACCAATTCAAAGTCAGGGAGGTAATTACAAACATTTATTCCTTGTAGTACTTGTGCCGTGTTGACAGGGACGGCACCCCTAACATAACCTCTCGTTGTTAAACCCGTCAGACCGGATATTTTTGGCCCCGTCAGATCCGATGTATGCATCCACCAGCTAAGCTACGTGTAGCACCATAACAAGGCCAACTGTAGTATTAAACCATCAATCTGTCTGTCAGTGGGTGAAAAGGACCGAGATGCCTTAATGAACCTTAAATGTGATGTGATTCTCACTTGCCATATGATGAATCCTGGCCATCACGGCATAAAAGACCGATCGAAGACAATCGACCGAGGTGCATGGTGCACGAACCAAGATACCGACAACGGCACGGCAGAGTGGACGGTGGGGTCTCCGTCGGCTGCACCGTCAGGTTTGGACAGCTCCTCCCAGTGAAGCACCATTCACCTAGGACGTGTTTGGTTGCCGTGTACTCTGCATCACATACACTTCTCTACTCAGCCTGGTTATGCAAATGTAGCCTCAAATGCACCATATGCATGTTGTTTGGTTGCCTACATGCCCTCTTACCTGCATGGGCTGAACCACACTGCCTGGTGTTTGGTTGCCTACATGTTAGTTCACAAACCCAAGGCATGGTGTTTGGTTGTATGCAAGGCCTGATGTGTGGTAACCTCTTTGGCTAGTTGGTGAGGTTACCACCACACTTCCGCAGCACACATCATAAGCACAATAGAGTATAAACAGAGCATCAACTAGCATAATTCAGATATAAGCAGTACCACAGATATAACAGTTCAACGCATAAACCATCAACTAGCATAATTCGATAGTACGCTCGAAAGAGGTGGCCCGGCCCTACACCTTGGCAGTGAAGGCGTCGTCGTGCTTCCCGCACTTGTTGACGACCTCAATGCCATCGTCGTCGAAGATGATGACCTTGAGGGTGTCGGGAGTGAGGAGCTTGAACATTACCATGTATCCGATCTTGATCTGATGAACGGTTGCGTAGGTGGCCCAACCCTGATCCAGGGTCACCCTGCCGTTCATCAGCTTGGCCGTCATCTTTCAGGAGCAGCCAGTGTTATTCTTGAGCTTGAACTCCGTCGGCACCGCGACGAAGTGCTTGGTGAAGTCCAGGGGCATGGGGATGCACTCAAGCTTCAGTGCAAGGATGACCTTGCAGAAGTGAGTTGGGCCATCCTCCTGATGGTAGTGGCCGTAGTTGCGGCGCTTGTTGCTGGGGGGCTCCTCCATGCCCTCGTCGTCGCCACCCTCAGGCGTCTTCGGGTCTTCCTCGACGGTGGGCGGCAGCTCAACCTCGTCGGGCATTAGGTGAAGGGGCTGCTTGCCCTTGCTGTCAACGGCCGGGAGCACCTCCATGCCCATCTCATTGTTATCCTCGATCTGCACACAAGTCATGGAGTCAGGCATTGCACAGAGTTCATGGCTAATTCAAGAGCTTGTAGTTCAAACGACATGACTGTCACTCTTCTCCTCCTCTCCATCCCTTGTATATTTACTCACCCTGCCCACCACTATTTACCCACCCCCTCTCTTCTCTCACTGTCAACCTTCCTCCTCCCCATCGCCATGAGCTCTAGCTCCAGCTCCAACGCCAACCCCTTCCCTTGAGGTATTGGCTGGAGGGCCTTCTTCCTCGGGTGGACGGCTGGTGACCGGACTAAGTTCGAGAACACCATGGAGGTGTGCTCGAATTTCGGCTCCATGGCGGACATGCAGAACGAATCTAATGCCGTGGTCATGAAGGCCACTAAAGAAGAGCTGAAGACGCTGATTCCTGACCCAGCGAAGGGCGCGATGGCAGTTGACATCATTCGTTGGGCCATGAATTAGGCCGTCTCCGACGACCCTAAACGGAGGAAGAAGTGGTGCAAGTACAAGACCTACTGGGCTCCTAATGACCGTTGTGGCATAGTGTACTGGGAGACGGCTATCGCCCTGCCGGCGGTCATCGGCGGGGAGCCTAAGGAGGAGGACGAAGAGGCGGTGCACATGCCAGCTAGGGCGCCGGAGCCAGTCCGTCCTACCTGACAGATCGACCTCGACTCCGCCGAGGACGACGAGGACGACCCGCGGGCCCGCACGACGATGAAGAAGAAGACGAAGGCCAGCGGCTCGACCAGCCGCTCCGCACGCCGGTGACGGCCGCCGCGGTCAGCCGGTGTCCATTGTGTACCCCCTTTCCCCATATTCCCCTATCCCCCAATCCTGAAATCTACCTTATGCATTCCGATCTTGCATGTATGAACTCGTATGAACTGCTATGAACTAGTATGAACTACCCCTATACTTATCTACCTCTATTCCCCATTCCCCTCCGCCGTGGATCGAACCTATCGCCGTGGATCGAATCTAGCATGCATGTCGAAGAGAAAGAAGTGCTTACCGCCATTGATGGAGTCCGGTGGTCTTCTTCCTCTGCTCCGATCCGCCGCCGCCGGTGAGAGTTGGGAGAGTGGGGAAGCATGGGGAGAGGGAGCGGTGAGGGGCGGTGAGGCTAATAACTGCCGGTGCTTCGGGAAGCAACGAGGCTTCTCGAGGCTGGCCGCGCGCGTGCAGCCGCGCCCGCCCACGTGCACCGCTCGGGCCTGGCCCTGGACAAACTGCCGATTCGTGCGTTTCCAGTGAGGCAGGCCCAGAGCTGCTTTAAACATCGTGCTATGCAGGCCCAATAGTAAAACTAGGCAACCAAACAGCCCACACGCATCCCGTACGGGTCTGGTTAGGCTCAATGCGGACAACCAAACACGCCCCTAGGTGAGCCGAGCTGAGCTAGCCGATCGATCTGTGTGTGCATCCACCAGCAGCTGCCGGCACCTTCCAGGGCTGCACTTGGACAGAATCCAGATGGGATGCTTCACCTCTTTTCACCTGGACCTAGCCTGCATCGATCTGCACGGTCAAGTTTGGCAGGCTAATCATCAGTGGTATAATCTTTTTTGAGCCGACCAATGGTATAATTTGCAGGGGACTAAGCAAAGATAATACACTTAACAAAGCATGCAGCTAGTTGCAGGCTTGATTAGCCAATCTGTGGCCAGCTTAATTAGCACCACATGAAACCAAGCAAGAGACAAATCCGAAGCGTATATTTTATACGTACTAGTATATCAGGATTGGATCAGGGCATGGTGTGGTGCCACACAAACATGCGTGCCCATCATGCTGGCCACTTATAGTTTGCTTTACCAAAGTGAAAGTGCCGGCCTAATTCTAGCTAAGCCTGGCTAACTGGCTTCCATGTGGATCATCGACTAGCTTCCTGTACGATGTGACGAGCCCATGATGGTCAGGTTCAGCAAGTTTTTTTTATTTAAAAAAAGCATGGTCAGGTTAATTAGGTCACTGGCACATTTTTAGCCTCTAGGTAATTAACTTCTGCTTGGCTAGCTCTTGCTAGTAATTGACAGCTTGGTTTGCCTCCAAGATTAGTGCAAACGCCAACTTAGCCCTTTTTTAGTCTATCTTTCAAGCTCTCATTGTCCACGGATTGGTCATGACAATGGCAGCTTTGGTTAATTATTCAATACGACCAGCTTGTTTGTGATTACTGTGACATTGCACCACAGATTAACCAACGACAATTAAGAAATTGTACTCCGTTGACTGTGTTTAGACTTTCAACCAAATATTAGTAGAATATTTCCAAGCTAAGCAATGATGTTTTGGTTATATTAGTCGACTATTCCACGTACGAGCTTCACTATAAAATACTAACAAAGTCAGTCTTAACCAGTTTCTCCGTCGAGATAATCTTTTCAGAAAAACCTTGAGATTCAGGTGCGCTGCAATCAATGCGTTAATCATGCATCTCCTCGATCAACTGGTGCTGATGCAGTCAGACGTTACTCCGCATCACCATTTACCTGCAGGGTTCTTTTCAGTTGAGTTAATTAATTCAGGTGGTAGGCCTCATTTTCCTCTCTGACGTATATGATGTTTTGATGTGGACATAAATCAATCTTGTGGCCCATTGATACACTAGCCAGGGAAGGAGAATAATACACGGTCTTCTTTTCGTATGCATGAGAATGGCACCACACAAGATTTATATGTGCACATGCCCATCATGTCTACTTTTCGTTTCCCTTACACAAGTTAAAGTGCTCACCCAATTCTACCTTAGCTTGATAAGTTTCCACATGCCTGATCGACTAGCTTTATGTAGGATGAGATCAATCCATGATCGCATCACACTAGTAGAAAAAGGGCCTGCAGTCCCGGTCGGTACTAAAGGTAATTTTCTAATTTTTTTTTGAATTTTTTTATTTTTAAATTTCCGATTTATTTTAACCTCTAATCTCTAATCACCCCTCTCATCATTGCTCAATTTAATCTCTAATCACCCCTCATCATTCCAAATCATCTAACTTTCCGGACGGTCACCCATCCTCCCACTCCCCCAGCCTGAGCACGCTTAACTTCCAGGTTCTATTCTCCCTCGTTTCCAAGTCTGCACTCGTTGTTTTCCTGACAATAGTAAGATGTTAATCCTATTAACCCTCAGGATTTTAGCTTGAGCATGAAGTCACACATTTCACTGTTTGAGTTTGAAACTATTGTTCTAAAAAATAATAATTATTTAGTAACACTAATATTTATTGAATAAGTAGTTTGACCATTGTTTGACCACAGTTTGACCATAGTTTGACCAGATTTGACCAAAATTCAAAAAAACTAAAATAATTATTTAATAACACTAATATTCTTGAATAATTATTTAGTAACACTAATACTTCTTGAATAAGTAGTTTGACCATAGTTTGACCAGATTTAATGAAAATTTAAAAAAAACTGAAATTTGAGCATAACTTTTTTTCCTTTTGGAATTTGAGGATTCTAAAAATTTGCAAACGGGCCATAGGCGGTCTCCGTCGGATGTAACTTTTCGAGTAGATGATTTTTCATATAAAAAACTTTTTAATCCGAGTTCGTATGCAAAAGTTATGCCCATTTTACAAATTCCAGAGAGATTTTGTAAATAAAGTCAAAATTCATATTTGTAAATTTTCCCAACAACTAGACCACATATCACATGGGAAACTTATTTTATTTTATTTTATTGACATTTCCATCATTTTCTTTTGTTTTTCCTAAAACTGAAAAGGCGGTCCACGGGGGGGGGGGGGGGGGGGGGGGGGGGGGGGGGGGGGAGTTTGAAAATCGTGCCATGAACCGGTACTAATGCCTCAAAGGCCATTAGTCCCGGTTGGTGGCACCAACCGGTACTAAAGGTTAGACCTTTAGTCCCGGTTGGTGCCACCAACCGGGACTAATGGGCATCGCATCCTTTAGTCCCGGTTCGTGGCATGAACCGGGACTAAAGGGCCCAGGTGAACCGAGACTAATGCCTTAGCCGCACGAACCGGGACTAATGCACCCATTGGTCCCGGTTCTGGACTGAACCAGGACTAATGGGGTTACCCGGCCTGGACCAAGGCCCCCTTTTTCTACTAGTGTCAAGTTAGGTCTCCACCACTTCTGCCTCGAGGTAACTGACATGAAACTGAATACCTTTTGACAAATAGCTTCACATCCAAGATTACTGCATTCATCCGCCCATGTGCAAAAGCATATAAACATGGCATTTTGTTTCTTTCTTAATTCCCCTTTTTTCGCCTAAATGTCAAGCATCCGTTGTCAATGGTCTTGATCATAACAGCTTTGCTTAATAAATGCACACAACTTATTATGATTACCGAACATTACATAACAAACTAACCATCTGCAATTAAGAAACTATAGACGATTGACAGGGCCTTTGGAGTTTCAAGTAAATATTAGCTTGTAGAATCCCAGCCAGGATACTCATTTTTCTAAGCCTTTTTTTTGTGTGTGGAAAGGCTACCATGGTTAGCTTTATTACAATCAAATAATGAAGATATATCGTCTACGAGCTTGCTGACCAAAATGTCAGATGGCTCAAGCAACCAAAAAGAAGAGATCTTATTACAATAAGTATGATTCACTAGCACATGAGCTGCTTGATTAGCAAACTGATAACCATGTTTATAGACGACTTTTCCTATAGCCGTAGCCGTATCCACATACACGTTTTTCTAAACCTGGAACACTGCACCCATTATCTGTGTTGTCCAATACTGCTTTGAGATCCATGCTAACCAACTAACTTTCAACATATATTTTTCTCTTTTTTTATCTCTCTAAAATGTAAAAAAAAACATATGGACTTCAAACTTTGTAGGTCAACAAAACTTTAGAACTACAATATGTGAAAAAAGTTCCAGATTTTTGGCCCAAAATAAATATACAAAATTTGAATTTTCTATTAAGAAACACTATTTGAAGTATTTCATTCATTCAAAGAAATCTGATTTTTTGACACACTGTACTTATAATATTTACTTGACTTACAAAGTTTGGAGTTCATAAGTTGTTTCATTTGGGAGAAACAAAAAATAATTCATGCATGGATCGCGAAGCAACATATGGATGGTTGGATAAGGGGGTGTGGTGCACCAAGGATCAGCCACAACTTTCCGGACCAACCAAGCATGCAGGTGGACGACAATTGTTTTTCTTTCATTTTCTATTACTATTTTATTTCAGTTTTATTTTAAAAAATATGCAGGTAATTTTAAAATGTATTCAAGAATCTAAAAAAATAGTCATGACATTTTTAAAAGTTTCACATATTTAGAAAATAGTTCACACAATTTAACAAATGTTCATGCAATTTAAAAATTGCAAACACTATTTAAAAAGTGCTTTCTTATCTTACAAAATGTTAATGAAATTGAAAAGTGTTCACACATTTTAAAAAAAGGTTCATGTTGTGAAAAAGTGTTCAGACATTTATATGTTTTGAAGAAATGCCCATGTAATTTTTAGAAATGTTCACGTGCTTTAAAAAATCTTCGTAAAGTTTCAATGTATTTATATAAATAACTTCATGTGTTAATAAAAAGGGTATAATTTCCTTTACAATCATGAAAAACTAAAAAAGTAAAAGCAAAATACAAATGATAAAAATACAACTAAAGGGGAAAAAAACAGAAAGACAATGATACCAAGAATTTGGTTGCCAGATTGAAATTTTACATTAGGACCGTGTAGATTATGTTATCGTGGTTAGCAAAAAATACCGCCCATTTACCGGATGAAATACTTAAAAAGTTTTATTTAAATTTAATCATGTCATAAAAAACAGTTGACAAAGAACCGCATCGTGAGAACACAACCACCGACAGAAAGATATACGTCTCATGATACTATTTGTTCTCCTGGATGTTTGATCCAAGTTGTAAAACATCTGTTTCAATAAGTCTATATTAGCCATTGTTTTGTGCCGATTCGTAAACACTATTTAAAAAAATAGAACACCCTGATTCCATACTCATACTGGCACATCCAACACGTTGGCTGTCAGAACATTTGCATCCTCAGGCAGGTTGTGAAACTAGTTGCGAGTCTACGTGGTGGCTGGCACGATAAGCCACTAGAGCATGTGCTAAACTATTACTGGACCGGTTGGTAAAAGAGAAGCAAGTAACAGTAAAGCTTAGACGAGCAAAAATCATGGATATTTGTAAAAAAAATGAGGCATTCAGATGCACGGTAGTCTACACCAATCTTTGATACTCTGATCATATAAACTAAATTGCGAAGCCGCGTCCATCCCTCCTCTTCTAATCTCAATGTGCTTGCCGTATGTCGCAAACTCTTGGTGGAGTCTAGAAGACCACAACTAATCCTCAAAGGTAATCACACAAAAAGAATAGCTTGACATAATAAAATAAATAATTTTTGAATGGAACAAAACATTTGATAACAAGGTCGATCCAATCATTGTTTATACTCTGTAAGATCTGAAGATGGTCGTTTTTTTGGGTGTGTCTAGGGCACATCTAGATGTGCTCTAGTTATTGCACATCTAAGTGAGTGAATTAAGCATAAAGAGAAAAAGACAGAAGAAAAAGAAAATATTTACACGAATCTCAATGTAAGATCAATGACATATGAGTTAGATGTGCAATACTTATGACACATCTAAATGTGCTTTAGCAAAACTTTTTTTTTATTTGACCAAGTTTCTGGGATGAAAAACAACTATAACAAGAGTAAGTTGATTCTCATTAATATGGATGAGGAAGAACTTTAGGCCATTGCAGATATCCTTGGTTGCACCGTCAGGTTCAGGCAGCTCCTCCTGGCTATCTACCCAGTGGTGTACCACCTAGCTAAAACTATGGCTGGCTAGCCAATCGATCTGTCCATCCATCAGGAGCTACCTCCGCCTGCAGCTTCTTTTTTTCCACCGGACCCAGCCTGCATCGATCCGCACAAGATCTGGGACTAACCAGTCGTTTTATTTGCAGGGTCAATTTGGGCAGGCCAACCACCAAGGGCCTCTTTGATTCAGAAGATTCTAAATACGCGGGAATAGCAAAAAACATAGGATTGAAATGTCATGCTCATCTCAAGAATACATGATTTTTGGTTATTTAATTGCATCATAGAAAAATCAAATGATTCTCTCAAAAGAGGTATGAGTGGATGCTAGAAATCATATGGGAAGTAGTACAAAGAAATACTTAGGAAAAATTCCTATATGATTCAATCCCATGAATCAAACGACCAACATAGAAAAAGTTCCTAAGAATTCTAACCCTCTAATATTCCAATGAAAATCCTTGAATCAAAAGAGCCCCAATGGCTTAATTTGCATGTGTAATTTGGACATGTTAGAGAAAGTTGGGACCTGGGAGGCACCACAACAACTGTACTAGTTTAACCGAGGAACTAAGCAACGATAAGTAGCAGATGTCTGGCCAGCTTAATTAGCACCACATGGAACGAAGGAAGACACAAATCTGGAGTGTATATCTTATACTATCAGGATTGGATCTCGAGCGACCAGCATGGGCATCACCGCATGGTGCCCATCATGCTGGCCACTTTTAGTTTCCTTTACCCAAGTGAAAGTGCCGGCCTAATTCAAGCTAAGCCTGGCTTCCATGTGGCTCACCGATCGACTAGCTTTCTGTACGATGTGATCGACGGGCCCATGATGATCAGACAGATCAGGCTAGGTTAATTATGTCATTGTAATTAACTTGGGTTTGCCTATAGCTCTTTACTGATTGACACCAACCCTTGTTTAGTGTGACTTCAAGCCCTCGCTGTACATGGATTGGTCATGATTCATGACCATAGCAGCTTAGGTAGTTAATTAATCGCAGGTGACTTGTTGTGATTACGGTGGCATTACATCACAGATTAACCACCAGTGATTCAAATGTACTCCACTTATCGACATTGCCATGGACTTTCAAGTAAACGCACTAGTATAATTTATACTACCACTTCAGTGCATTTTTTTTGGTGGCTTAAGAAAAAAAATCTGCCCCTTCCCAATTTTTAAGCTGCGAAAGGGGCGGCCAGTTTTTTTTACCATATTGCTAAAACGCAGTTGATTGAGACTTATACGTTGGATCTTTGCGTGGAGATTCATGCTGGATTGAGCATTTTCCAATGGCCCTCGCAGCATGTTATCGCACGGCTTGCAGCACGTCGTTACATCGATCACAACATCCCTCATTGCCGGTTGCAGCATGTTGTCTCACCGGTTACATCGTCTGCCACTAGTAGAAAACGGGCCTATTGTCCCGGTTCGTAAGGGCCTTTTGTCCCGGTTCCTGAACCGGGACTAAAGGGTCGTTACTAATGCCCTGTCCCTTTAGTCCCGGTTTAATCCAGAACCGGGACAGATGGGCCTCCACGTGGCCTGTGCGCGGAGCCCAGGTAGGAGGGCCTTTGGTCCCGGTTGGTGGCACCAACCGGGACCAATAGGCATCCACGCGTCAGCATTTCTGTGGCTGGGGTTTTTTTTGAAGGGAGGGGGGGGGGGGGGGGGGGGTGGGGGGGGGGGGGGGGGGGGTTGGGGGTTTTGGGAGGTTAATTTAGGTGTTTCATATATTGTGTTAGCTAGCTAATTAATAGAGAGAAGTGTCCTTTCTTATATCCGTGCTTTGTCGACGCTACGTACTATACATACGTATAGAGAGGACTAGACACACTAGCTAGCTAGTAAGCAAACGAAGGAAACAGAAGATCGCCATGAACATATATGCATACAGAGAGAAGTGATATCGACCACCTCTCCTTCTCCGAGAGATTGGTCGAACAACAAGTTCTCGTATATCTATCCGACACTACCGGCTACATATATACACTAATTATCTCTTACAAATATAATCTCCTAACATACAGACGCATGGTCCACATAGTATTCTCCGTCTTCAGCGATCACGTGGTCAAGAAAGAATGCCGCCAATTCCTCTTGAATTGCTCGCATGCGAGCTGGTGCTAGGAGTACATCCTACATCCGAAACATCTAGTTTGAAGAAGGGGTCAATACATATATATATGAATGAATGAAACTCAATACAAATGATGGTAATAAAATAAAATTGTGAATATTGTTATTTACACACTTCATATTGTTCGTCAGAGTAGCCCCGCTCACAGGTCGTGTGGCGGATGGACTCGCAAACGTAGTATCCACAGAAATCATTTCCTTGTTCCTGCCACAAACACTTTACAAGAAATATAGGTCAATCAAACTGATAAGCAAGAATGCCAAATGGTATTGATGAAACTAGCGCTTGAATCACTAGGAGATGCGCGGAACATGCTACTATAGTACTTACTTTCGGGTGTCTAAATTCCAGCTTCTTCGGCAGTCCCGGAGCTTTTTTGGTGAATTTTCTCCAAACCTGCCAGACAAAGAAAACAATTGCTTGATATCAGAAATGAACAAAGTTGCTGATATGATGGATAATGATCGATTTAACTTACTTCTCGAGCATTTGAGTCATGTCCGCATACTCCTGAGGATCTTTTCGTTTAGAGTCCAAGACAGTTACTACTCCCTGCTCATGCTTAATCTCTAGGAGAATATAGTGGAAATTGCGCACGCATGCATAACTCATCAATTACATTACTATAACCTTGACTAATATATAAGGGAAACCGAATATGCACAAGACAGTAAGACTCACTTGAAGTTGTAAGGAAAGAGTATTATATCTTTGTTTTCATTTATTACCAACGATCATAGCAAGTTGGCCTCAGTATCTGCGCATGAAATTTAACCTGAGTTGCATCTATGAGATTTGTGTTAATGAACCCAATATCACTGACTTGTCTTTTCTTCAATTCGACGATCTTCAATCTGCATAGTATAGTGAGGATAATTATAAATATATGCAATGAAAGAGCTGAGCTATATAGAGAGACTTAATGACAGAAGTAGTACTACTTACAGACAGTAGCAGGTGACCGTTGCTTTATCGAGGGCCAATTGATTGAAAAACTGAAAGAACTCCTCAAATGGAACAGGCAATAGTTCAATTCCAACGAGGTCATGCTCATTTTTAACTCTCACATACAAAGTATTCCTCCCCCCAGACTCTGCAAATTTTCAAGTACCAATCATGCAATCTTCGCATCATCATTGATAGAGATTTTTCATCTTTGACGAGAGGCTTCCCGTACTCGTATCTTTGTATCTGCACCTCCAAGAAATCATAATGTACATCGTCGGGCAGGTAATCTCCGAGATTGCTATAATCGGGCACCATCCTCGGATCATTAGGCACCTTGAGCGGGGGGCATGATTGCTTCGCTTGTTCGCCGAGCTGGGCAATTTGTTTCCTAGCTCGTCGTTCTTTCATCCTTTGATCACTAACAGTACTTCTCGACCGCTCCGCTTCGGCAGATGCCTTTCCAATAATGCGCTCATAGTTGCCTTTCAGCGGAGACTTGGGTGGTTTTGTCAGGGCAGCCAGAGTGCGCTTCGCTTTCATCGGATCTACCTTCTCCTCCGGAGGTGGATGTTTCTTTGCTTTCACCCCTTCAAAGATGTTCCTCACTTCTTCTCGCGCGATCTCGGCGTTCTCCTCCGCGGTCCTCTCGTATGGTAACTTCTCTGGAGTCTTCAGAGAAGGGCCGAATCTGTATGTCCTCCCGCCTCTGGCTGTACTGCTAGACGCCGGCAGAGCAGACGGAGCGGTTGTCTTCTTTACTTGCTTACGAGGCGGAGGAGAAGGACTACGACGCGCCAGAGCAGCTGGAGCGGCGGCAGGTCTCTTCCGCCCTTGCTGATGAGGCGGAGAAGGAGGAGGCTGGCTGCTCGGGCGCGCCGGCGCAGGCGGAGGAGGCGGAGTGCCGCCACGCGCCGGAGAAGGAGCCGGCCGAGTGCCCTGATCGTCACTCGCCGGAGGAGGAGGCGGTGGAGGAGGCGGAGTGCCCTGACTCGCCGGAGGAGGAGGCAGAGGCGTCTAGTTCAGAAGGTTGATGAGCTCCTTCCGCCATAGGCATGGAGTTTTCAGAGCAGAACCCAGCCGAGTCTCCCATTCACCGGTAGGGTGGTCAAGTTGGAGGTCCTCAAATCCCTCCGTTATTTCATCCACCATCACCCTAGGATATCCTTCTGGAATTGGCTGGCAGTGAAAAGTTGCGCCGGGTTCAGTAGGAAAAAGAGAGCCAACAGCCGCCTTGACCTTCATATTAATCCATTGCGTCATAAGGTGGAAATTTTGAGACTCCGTGATAGCATCCACGGGATAGCTGGCAGGAGCCGTCAAGACATGCTCCGGCTGAAGCAGCTCGGTGGAAGCCACGCTGCTTCTCCGCTGAGATGGCGGGGTAGCTTCGGGGGAAGCTTCGGCAGTTCGTTTGCTGCGATTTGCTTCTCGTTCCTCTATCGCTTGTACCCTAGCGTGTAGCGCCTGCAGTTGGGTCTGCTCCACTTTCTTCCTCCTCTCGTGGCATTTGTAACCGCCTGCGTCCGGAAACCCAGCCTTCCACGGAATGGAGCCTGGCGTGCCTCGTGTCCGTCCAGGGTGCTCAGGATTCCCGAGGGCCATTTTGAGCTCGTCATTCTCTCTGTCTGGAACGAACGTCCCTTGCTGTGCTGCTTCGATATACTGCTGAAGCCTCTTGACTGGTATTTCCATTTGATCGTTCATCCAAATGCACTTCCCTGATACAGGGTCCAAGGTTCTGCCAGCCCCGAAGAACCAAGTCCGACAACGGTCTGGCCAGTTAATTGTCTCTGGTTCGATCCCTTTATCAACCAGGTCATTCTCAGTCTTGGCCCACTTAGGCCGGGCTATGAGGTAGCCACCTGACCCCGTGCGATGGTGATGCTTTTTCTTCGCAGCATTTTGCTTGTTTGTCGCCGACATCTTCTTACTCTTTTCCGATGTCTTGTGGGCCACAAATGCGGGCCAGTGATCTCTTATCTTCTCATATCTACCCTTGAATTCTGGTGTCTCTTTTTTATCGACAAAATTATTCAACTCTTTCTTCCACCTCCTGAATAGGTCTGCCATCCTCTTAAGAGCAAAAGACTTGATTAATTGCTCTTTAACTGGCTTCTCCGGATCATCCTCTGGTGGTAGGGTGAAATTTGGCTTCAGCTCAGTCCAAAGATCATTTTTCTGCATATCATTGACATAAGACACCTCAAGGTCTTCTGTAGCCGGCTTTAACCATTGCTGGATGTTGATCGAGATCTTGTCCCTAACCAGAACCCCGCACTGAGCAACAAATGTGTTCTTTGTCCGGATGGGTTCAATAGGTTGGCCGTCGGGCGCGATTGCTATCATCTCAAACCTTTCATCCGAGCTCAACTTTTTCTTCGGGCCTCGTCTCTTTACCGAAGTTGTGCTCGATCCGGAGGGCTAGAAAAAAGAAACAAAGACTTAATTAATATGTGTACATACCAAAACAATGAATGCATCAATTAGCTAGTCAGCACAGGATTAACTAATATATATACCTGGCCGGACTCGGTTCGGTCACCGGAGCCGTCATCACGGTCTCCTTCTTGCAACTGGCATTGGGTCACCGGAGCCGTCCTCACGTTCTCCTTCTTGCACCGGCATTAGGTCACCGGAGCCAGCTTCTTCACCCTCTCCTTCCAGACCATCGGTGTCGTTGAGAAACAACGAGACGGCATCACTTCCTTCTGCGATTATGTCCCTCAGCAACGCTTCTTTTGCTTCGTCTCGGGCGGTGTCCATAGTTTCAACAAATATTTACAACATGGCAATTATTATTCAAACATGACAGGGGGTAATATCGACCCCCCCATGTGTTGAAGCTATCGGAGGGGGTATAATCGACAACGACGACACTAACATCTATGTCTCGACGACCTCGTTCCCGATAAAAAAAAAGGAAGAAGAAGAAAAAAAGAGGAGAAGAAGATAGAGGAGAAGATCCCTCTATTCTTTCTTCTCCTCTTTTTTCTTCTTCCTCTCTTTTTTATCCTCTTCTTCCTCTCATGTTCGATAGGATCGCCGAGGGGTCGGGAGGTTGCCTAGTGTCAAGGATTCAACAAAACCATGTCTTCATCATTAGGCGAAAGTAACATGTGCATGATGGTACGAAGCTCTCCAAAGTTATTTTGGAACGGAGTCCCAGATAAGATAATTCGCTTTTTGGTACAAAGTTCAGCAACACCTTCCAAATATCGTTATTTGGAAGGCCTTTGCTGAAATTCATACAAAAAGGCAAATTATCCTATCCGGGACACCATTCCAAAATAATTTTGGAGGACTTCGTCATGCCCTGGTTACTTCGGCTAATGATGAAGCCATGGATTTCTTCAATACTTTGACACTAGGAAACCTCTCTCTACTTCCGGCTAAAGAAGAAGAAGAAGAAAGAAGAAGAAGAAGAAGAAAAGAAGAAAAAAAAGAGGAGAAGAAGAAAAAGAAGAATAGTGGAATGAAGAAGAGAAAATAGAATATATTCTATTTTCTCTTCTTCTCCACTATTCCTTTCTTCTTCTCCTCTTCTTTTTCTTCTTTTTTCTTCTTCTTATTTATTTCTCCTCTTCTTTTCGGTAGAGGAAACCCTAAATAGCTAGCAAGTATCGTGGGTGTGAGATACATGTGGCCTTCGGTGTCGGACACTACATCCACGTCCCACAAGTGACGTGGGCGTCGAAGCCCGCGCCACTTGTGGGATGTGGGTGTAGTGTCCGACACCGACGGTACATGTATCTCACACCGACGATACTTTCTATTTAGGGTTTCTCCTCTACCGCTCCTCGACCTCTCGACGACCCTCGTTCCCGATAAAATAAAGAGGAAGAAGAAGAAAAAAGAAGAAAATAAAGAATAGAGGAGAAGACTTCCTCTTCTTCTCCCTCTTCTTCCCCTTCTTCCTCGCCTCTCTCATGAATGTCCGACGTTCTCGACCCCCCCACGTGTCGAAGAAAAAAAAGAAGAAAAAGAAGAGGAGAAGAAGAAAGGAATAGTGGAGAAGAAGAGAAAATAGAATATTCTTTTTTCTTCTTCTTATTTATTTCTCCTCGTCTTCCTCTCCCCTCTCGGCGACCCTAGACCCCCTCTCGACCCTCAACCCCTAGGCGACCGTCGACCCCTCTCTTTTTTTTCTTTCTCTTCTATTTTATCCTCTTCTTCCTCTACCGCTCGGCGACCCTCGACGACCCTCGTTCCCGATAAAAAAAAGAGGAAGAAGAAGAAAAAAAGAGGAGAAGAAAGAATAGAGGAGAAGATCTCCTCTATTCTTTCTTCTCCTCTTTTTTCTTTTCTTATTCCTCTTCTTTTTTTATCCTCTTCCTCCTCTCATGTTCGACGACCCTCGAACCCCTCTTCTTTTCCCTCTTCTAATTCATTTGTTCATATGAATATACAAACATTTTCATATTTACAATAATTAATATCACCAAAAAAATCTATGAACAGAAAAAAATCCTAATTTTTCTAATCCTAATCTTTTGCATATATACATGAACATAGATATATACGTACAGAGAACATATGTATACATATATATAAAAAATCCTAATATTCTTCTCCCTCTTCTAATCCTAATCTTTTGCATATATACATGAACATAGATATATACACAGAGAACATATGTCTACATATATATATAAAAAACAAGCATATATATATATGAAAAAAAGCATATATATGAAAAAAATGCTAGCTAGGGCGCCGGCCGGACCAGAGGAGGACCGCGGAGTCGGCGGCGAGGATGGCGACGGGGCAGTGGGCGCGCGCTTGGGGTAGGAGACGCGGGCGACGGCGACGGCGGGCCGGGGCGGCGGGCGTCGGGCAAGGGGCCGGCCGGCGCGGGCGACGGCGAGGGCGGGACGGGGCGGTGCGCGTCGGGGCAGGGACGAGGGCGACGGCGACGGGGGCGGGCCGGGGCGCGGCGTGGGCGACGGCGACGATGGGGGCGGGCGGCGTCGGGGCAGCCTGGCGGCGTCAGGGGCGGCAACTGCAAGATGAGAATGAAAAATTCCAAAGTGTGGCCTTATATAGAAGAGGCTTTAGTCCTCGGTTCGTGGCAGCAACCGGGACTAAAGGTGGGCATTAGTCCCGGTTTCAGCCACGAACCGGGACCAATGGCCTCTTTTCGGCAGCCCAAAGGGCGGGAAGCGAAGCCCATTGGTCCCGGTTGGTGGCGCCAACCGGGACTAAAGGGGGGCATTGGTCGCGGTTGGTGCCACGAACCGTGACCAATTCACCCCTTTAGTCCCGGTTGGTGCCACCAACCGGGACCAATGCCCTTGTGCTGCCCGCGCCCATAAGTTTAGTCCCACATCGCTAGTTGAGAGCTCCCGGCACTGGTTTATAAGCTCTGCTGCCTCCTCCCTCTCGAACTCCTCTGAATAGCAGGCCTATGGGCCTAATTTGACACTGCTTTGCCTGTGGGCCGGGCCTTCTGCGGGCCTGAATCCTGGCCCATGTAGGGTTTCTAGTCGTATTCAGGCCGTGGAGGCCCAGTAGGTGGCATTTTTTTTTGGTTTTTTCTTTTTTATTTCTATATTTTTTGGTTTTTTATTTTTTTTATTTCTACTTAAAACTAAATACTTACAGTTTTTTAGTGATTTCTTTTTGCTTTTAGGTCACAAAAATTATAAATTTTCTGTTAGTGCCATTAGTTTTAAATTTTAAATAGTTTAAATTTGAATTTTTAAAAATTTGGTGTGAATCACTAGTTTATGAATAACTTTACTATAAAAATAGAAAAAAAATTTTTTCTATTTATTTTTTATTTCTACTTAAAACTAAATACTTACAGTTTTTTAGTGATTTCTTTTTGCTTTTAGGTCACAAAAATTATAAACTTTCTGTTAGTGCCATTAGTTTTAAATTTTAAATAGTTTAAATTTGAATTTTTAAAAATTTGTGTGAATCACTAGTTTATGAATAACTTTACTATAAAATTAGAATTTTTTTCTTCTTTGCTATTTATTTTTTATTTATACTTACAATTAAATACTTATAGTTTGATTTTAGGTCACAAAAATTATATTCTTTTTGCTATTGAAGAATATTATAGTTTTATTTTAGTTGATCATAACATAATATTTTAATTGATTGTTTTTATTTTCATAAAAGTTTTGTAGTTCATTCTGTTTGCTATTAATTCATTCTTTGAGCTAAATGACTCTGAAATTGGAAAGCATTTCAAAATGAACTCTGAAAAGGTTGAAAGTTGGCATGGTCTCATCATTTCACCCACATAGCATGTTCCAAAAAGTAGAGAGGGTTACGACAAAAACTTGATGCACTTCGTGTACAAAATGGACAATCACTTTCGAAGTATCAAAGTTTCGAACCATAAGACATGAAAGCATTTCAAATGAACTCTGAAAAAGTTGAAAGTTGGGATGGTATCATAATTTCACCCACATAGCATTTGCTTATTGCGGGAGAAAGTCTTCACTTTTTCTTCGCTTGTGTCATTTGCTTATTGCGCCGTAACCATGGATAATCTTCATTGTTTATCAGGATGCTTGGGTCAGCCTTGACATTGAAGGGAGGAATTTCATGAAACTTTTCATAATCTTCAGACATGTCTGTCTTGCCGTCCACTCCCAGGATGTCCCTTTTTCCTGAAAGAACTATGTGGCGCTTTGGCTCATCGTATGATGTATTCGCTTCCTTATCTTTTCTTTTTCTCGGTTTGGTAGACATGTCCTTCACATAGATAACCTGTGCCACATCATTGGCTAGGACGAACGGTTCGTCAGTGTACCCAAGATTTTTCAGATCCACTGTTGTCATTCCGTACTGTGGGTCTACCTGTACCCCGCCGCCTAACAGATTGACCCATTTGCACTTAAACAAAGGGACCTTAAAATCAGGTCCGTAGTCAAGTTCCCATATGTCCACTATGTAACCATAATATGTGTCCTTTCCGCTCTCGGTTGCTGCATCAAAGCGGACACCGCTGTTTTGGTTGGTGCTCTTTTGATCTTGGGCGATCGTGTAAAATGTATTCCCATTTATCTCGTATCCTTTGTAAGTCAATACAGTCAAAGATGGTCCCCTGGACAACAAGTACAACTCATCACAAACAGTGTTGTCACCTCTGAGACGTGTTTCCAACCAACTGCTGAAAGTCCTGATGTGTTCACATGTAATCCAGTCGTCGCACTGCTCCGGGTGTTTGGAGCGCAGACTGTTCTTGTGTTCATCGACATACGGGGTCACCAAGGTAGAGTTCTGTAGAACTGTGTAGTGTGCTTGAGACCAAGAATATCCGTCCCTGCATATTATTGAGTCTCTTCCAAGAGTGCCTTTTCCAGTCAGTCTCCCCTCATACCGTGATTTAGGGAGACCTATCTTGTTAAGGCCAGGAATGAAGTCAACACAAAACCCGATAACATCCTCTGTTTGATGGCCCATGGAGATGCTTCCTTCTGGCCTAGCGCGGTTACGGACATATTTCTTTAGGACTCCCATGAACCTCTCAAAGGGGAACATATTGTGTAGAAATACGGGCCCCAGGATGACAATCTCGTCGACTAGATGAACTAGGACGTGCGTCATGATATTGAAGAAGGATGGTGGGAACACCAGCTCGAAACTGACAAGACATTGCGCCACATCACTCCTTAGCCTTGGTACGATTTCTGGATCGATCACCTTCTGAGAGATTGCATTGAGGAATGCACATAGCTTCACAATGGCTAATTGGACTTTTTCCGGTAGAAGCCCCTCAATGCAACCGGAAGCAGTTGCGTCATAATCACGTGGCAGTCATGAGACTTTAGGTTCTGAAACTTTTTCTCTGGCATATTTATTATTCCCTTTATATTCGACGAGAAGCCAGTCGTGACCTTCATACTGAGCAGGCATTCAAAGAAGATTTATTTCTCTTCTTTTGTAAGAGCGTAGCTGGCAGGACCTTTATACTGCTTCGGAGGCATGCCGTCTTTTTCGTGAAAATGTTGCAGGTCCTCTCGTGCCTCAGGTGTATCTTTTGTCTTCCCATACACGCCCAAGAAGCCTAGCAGGTTCACGCAAAGGTTCTTCGTCACGTGCATCACGTCGATTGAGGAGCGGACCTCTAGGTCTTTCCAGTAGGGTAGGTCCCAAAATATAGATTTCTTCTTCCACATGGGTGCATGTCCCTCAGCGTCATTCGGAACAGCTAGTCCACTGGGAACCCTTTCCAAAGATTACGTAGTGTAAACCATTGACCATAGCAAGCACGTGATCACCGGTGCGCATGGCGGGCTTCTTCCGGTGATCTGCCTCGCCTTTGAAATGCTTGCCTTCTTTCGACATTGATGGTTGGTCGGAAGAAATTGACGATGGCCCAGGTACACATTCTTCCTGCATTTGTCCAGGTATATACTTTCAGTGTCATCTAAATAGTGCGTGCATGCGTGGTATCCTTTGTTTGTCTGTCCTGAAAGGTTACTAAGAGCGGGCCAATCGTTGATGGTCACGAACAGCAACACCTTAAGGTTAAATTCCTCCTGTCTGTGCTCATCCCACGTACGTACACCGTTTCCATTCCACAGCTGTAAAAGTTCTTCAACTAATGGCCTTAGGTACACATCAATTTCGTTGCCGGGTTGCTTAGGGCCTTGGATGAGAACTGGCATCATAATGAACTTCCGCTTCATGCACATCCAAGGAGGAAGGTTATACATACATAGAGTCACGGGCCAGGTGTTGTGATTGCTGCTCTGCTCCCCGAAAGGATTAATGCCATCCACGCTTAAAGCAAACCATACATTCCTTGGGTCCTTTGCAAACTCATCCCAGTACTTTCTCTCGATTTTTCTCCACTGCGACCCGTCAGCGGGTGCTCTCAACTTCCCATCTTTCTTTCGGTTCTCACTGTGCCATCGCATCAACTTGGCATGCTCTTCGTTTCTGAACAGACGTTTCAACCGTGGTATTATAGGAGCATACCACATCACCTTCGCAGGAACCCTCTTCCTGAGGGGCTCGCCGTCCACATCACCAGGGTCATCTCGTCTGATCTTATACCGCAACGCACCGCATACCGGGCATGCGTTCAGATCCTTGTATGCATCACGGTAGAGGATGCAGTCATTAGGGCATGCATGTATCTTCTCCACCTCCAATCCTAGAGGGCATACGACCTTCTTTGCTGCGTATGTACTGTCGGGCAATTCGTTATCCTTTGGAAGCTTCTTCTTCAATATTTTCAGTAGCTTCTCAAATCCTTTGTCAGCCACAGCATTCTCTGCCTTCCACTGCAGCAATTCCAGTACGGTACCGAGCTTTGTGTTGCCATCTTCGCAATTGGGGTATAACCCTTTTTTGTGATCCTCTAACATGCGATCTAACTTTAGCTTCTCCTTTTGACTAATGCATTGTGTCCTTGCATCGACAATGACCCGGCGGAGATCATCATCATCGGGCACATCGTCTGGTTCCTCTTGATCTTCAGCAGCTTCACCCGTGGCAGCATCATTGGGCACATCGTCTGGCTCCTCTTGATCTTCACCAGCTCCCCCCATTGCAGCATCACCATATTCAGGGGGCACATAGTTGTCATCGTACTCTTCTTCTTCGCCGCCTTCCATCATAACCCCTATTTCTCCGTGCCTCGTCCAAACATTATAGTGTGGCATGAAACCCTTGTAAAGCAGGTGGGAGTGAAGGATTTTCCGATTAGAGTAAGACCTCGTATTCCCACATTCAGTGCATGGACAACACATAAAACCATTCTGCTTGTTTGCCTCAGCCGCATCGAGAAACTCATGCACGCCCTTAATGTACTCGCGGGTGTGTCTGTCACCGTACATCCATTGCCGGTTCATCTGTGCATGCATTATATAAAATTAAGTGTCCAAATTAATAGAAGTGTACAAATCTCGACGAAAATGGAGCTTGGAGGTCGAGCTTCGAGAGGAGAAAGCTTAAGTAGTGTGGCTCGGGCATTCCATCGAACACCTCATGTGCATAGGAGGTGAGCTAGAGCACCACAAAGCCCTCTCCCCCTCGGCCAGAAAAAACAAAGCACTGTGCTCTGCTCTTGCGCGAGGGGGTATATATAGGCACCTCATTGGTCCCGGTTGGTGGCATGAACCGGGACTAAAGGGGAGCCTTTAGTCCCGGTTCAAGCCACCAACCGGGACCAATGGTGGTGGGCCAGGAGCGAGGCCCATTGGTCCCGGTTCGTCCCACCAACCGGGACCAAAAGGTCCAGACGAACCGGGACCAATGGCCCACGTGGCCCGGCCGGCCCCCTGGGCTCACGAACCGGGACCAATGCCCACATTGGTCCCGGTTCTAGACTGAACCGGGACTAATGGGCTGAGCCGGCCTGGACCATAGCCCTGTTTTCTACTAGTGCCCCCTATCGTTTTTGGTATGCTTCCATAACAATAAAATCGTGTTTCTGACCATTTAAGAATTGGCTTCCAGGAAAAATATTACTCCGAGTGCGCTCCGCTGAATGGAGTCATTTTTCCTCTCGGGCGGGCGACAAGAAATCCTTCCCTCCGCAAGGAGAGTCCATCTGCCGCCTTTCTCCAGCAGCTTCCCTCTAAAGGCGATCTTGATCGTCGGTGATGAGGGGGGTTGCCGGATCTACGTGTGTGGATCGGGTGGCTTTAGGTTACGCCCCGGTAGCTTAGGTTTTCAATCATTCGTCATCTTGGCTTTGGTGGCGGCACCAAATAAACAAGTTTCAGATCTTCCTCCAGCGAGGCAATCGGGCCTATGCTTGGAGATGAATTTGGAAAGTTGTTTGTTCAAACTGGAATGCGCGGCGCCCGCGGCGGCATCCTTGTGGTGGACTTGTGTCCGGCTTCACCGTTGCGACGACGTTTGCTATAGCGCCGGCTTGGAGCTTGGGAGGTTGGCCGGGAGCGGATGTAGATTGTGGTTAGCATCAACATCATCTGGAAGCACTAGTAGAAAAATGGTGAAACGTGAAGCACATTAGTGCCGGTTTGTATTTGAGCCGGCACTAATCTATACATTAGTGCCGGTTCCAACGGATAGCCGGGCCGCTTTCATTAGTACCGGTTCGTGGCGAACCTTTAGCACCGGTTCGTGCCACGAACCGGTACTAATGAGAGTGGTGGCAGAATGTTGTCAGAGTGGGGCCCCTCCAGCACCTTTAGTACCGGTTCGTGCCACGAACCGGTACTAAAGGTCGTCCTATATAAACCCTTCGTCCACCAGCACTCTGTTCTTCCCCCTTTCCCCTCTCCGGCCCTCTCCTCTGTTCTTCCCTTCTTCCTCTTGAGTTCATCACAAAATTTTCCCAAAATTTGTCAAGATTTGAAGGCCCTCATCCATTCAAATGATCACAAAGGTTAGCAACTTTGTCCTTTCATCTCTCATTGCTAGATTAGCTCTTGCATTGGTTTATATAGTGATTAATTTGTGAGTTTAGTAATTTGGGAGGATATATATATATGTGCTAGTATTTGATTTATATGCAATTTGAGGTCAAAAATAACACTTAGTTTGCATATGTAGGTGTGGTTTACTTAGTGCCTTCTAAATCTCCATCGTAGCCACCGTCGATCGCCTGCACCGTCCCGTCGCCGGCACCACCTTGTGGTGAGCCTCTTGTTCATGAAATTTTATATAAAAATTGATGTTTGTGTGATTTGGATATATAGTTACTCGTATAATTATCTTACCCGTACGTTGTTTGTTATACATATAGTGCCATGGTTTTGATATCCGTCCCCGTCGGCCCTAGTCCTTGTTATGATTCGGATGTGGTATGTATATTCTCTTTTAAAACTAGTTGCATTTCGTGTTTATGACAAATTATGCCCATCAAGTTGACATAGAAATTTTTTCTAGGAGGTATCTGAACCGGAAATTCCAACCGACCCTATTGCCGAGAGGTTAAATTTAGTTGAAAGAGAAAACGAGTACTTGAAAGAAAAATTGAAAAGAATTGAGGGGGAGAAGATGGAATTGGAGTTGCATGTTGCCAATGTCGTCGATGATCACAAGATCAAGATGGGGAAAATGTGCTTGAAGATTAGAAAGATTAGAAAATATGCCATCGATAGTGAGGCTTGGTATCATTATGCTGTTGGATCCATTGTTACCTTAGTTGCGATCTTGATCGTATTTGTTGTTGCATTTAAATGCTTTAGCTAGAGAGTTATTTGTTTGTTGCATTTAAGTGTTGTATGAACTTTATGTATGAACTTGTATTAATTTGGTCTATTCGGTGTTGTGTAATGAAGATTAGCCGACAATGGATGTACGATGACCGATGCTCTCCCCAGTTCGTTGAGGGCGTGCGTACTTTTCTGCTTGCGGCTGAGGCAAACAAGCAGGCGGATGGTTAGAGTTTTCTACTACGACTGATACGGAAGTCTCTACAATAAAATGTATGAACTTCGGTCGAACTTGCAGCTGAACCACGTAGGCAAGGCTCGTGCAAACCTCTCAGGTGCGCAAACGAGATATTGTTGTTAGACAACATTATACCTACGATACACAAGGAAGCGTTGATGGGCCCTGTCTCCGGAATTGGCTAAATGCCAATACAACCCGAGTTAGTTTCCATATAAGTGATTCAAGATTAAAACCTTGATACACCTTTCGGAAGACTTAGAGTCTAACGAATTTTTATGGAACTTAAAACTGATACGGATAAAAATGTTTTATCCATAAAGCTCGACTTGTTGAAATAACAAGTTCAAGAGTTGACTACGATGAGGTTGTTTTCACCGTAGCGATGCTTAAAGTCGGTTCGGGTTGAACGAGTAATTAATACATATTTCAATCTTGAGATATGATAAATGGATAACAAAAAGATTTCCATCATGATGGAAATGAAACCTAGGACTTGTATATGATACAGTCCAAAGTAATTTGTCGATCTAGAGGATGCTAGTAGGTATGCAAACTTTAGAGTTCCAGTGATGGACAGAAGAGAGCAAAATGGAGTTGGAATCTTCGTGTTTTGATGAAATGGTCAAAAGGGGTTTTGACTTCATCAATGGGTAATGAAGATGCTTGTAATTCAAGAAAGTAAGTGGGAGCACAATAATATTTCTAAAAACCTTGTGTGCTTGACACATTGGTAATTGGAAATAAATTCCTTGACACGAATTAGGACTTCATTTGAAAATAGTTTTTCGATGAAGTGCTTAGGCAAAATAGCCTCAATATTAGGCATGATGATCTATGGAGATAGATTTACCTAATGGGGCTAAGCAATGAATACATATTGACAAGATGCTAAAACCTTTTAGCATTTAAAACGCCAAGGAGTGATTCTTGCCGAAGTCACATGGAAAGAGTTTTTACAAGACTCGGTGTCCCAAAACACTGATGAGTAAAATACATGATGGAGATTCCACACACCTTCGTGTTTTGGATTAATCATGTATTCCATGGTATGTAAAACAACCAGATATGTCCGATACTCCAAAGGTGTTGTGAGTATAGATACCAAAATGGTCAAAAGTATTAATCATAGGACAACAGTGAAAGATGTCATTTAGTACCAGAGTAGTACTGATGACATGTTTTCTCGCAAGCAGAGATTATGAAAGTGCTCGTTGTAAGTAATTACATCGATACAGTCTTCATCAATGCTCCATGCGATTTTCGATTTAAATTAAGGGTTTTTTTGTGATACACAATATGGTGGCACGGTAGTTTGAAATTGTTCCAAACAATATACTATGGCGATTTCTATAACAAGGGCTAAGTATGTTGACGCTTTAGAAGCGACAAACAAGATGTTGAATCATATAGTTCATTCATGAACTTAGTACGGTTCCAAGAAGGCTTTGGTCAATGGGACACTATTGCAGATAGTTGCTCCATAACTCAGTCTGAGGAATCAGGTTTCGACCAATGATTCACATATATACAAAGCCAAGTCCGCACAAAATATGAATTTTGTGAAAGCGTGAAAACACGAGGATATGCAGAGATACACATGGAGCTGAAGTTGTCAGATCCGATGGACATCAGGCTACACCACATACGAAGCATTTTTTACACCGGTATGCCATAGGTGTATAGTGCATTTGCATTAACTAGATTATTAACTCTAGTGCAAGTGGGAGTCTGTAGGAGATATGCCCTAGAGGAAATAATAAATGATATTATTTATCTCCGAGTTCATAATTATGTTTATGTTCCATGCTATAACTGATATGGTTCTCGAGTCTGCAATAACCACGAGGCTCGGAGGAAGACTCATATGCACGTGTGGAATAATAAACGGTAAAATGTATTCCTAGTCTGGCCTCTAAGACTAGATCAAGTGTTGCATGATGGTTCTGTTTTCCTGATCATGGGCATGTCTATGCCAGCAACCTTGAGGGCACAATGTTAAGAGAACATTTGTGTTGAATCGACCCGGATTGATGTTATGCTAATAGATTCATTCGTCACAAGTTAATGGTACATAACATAGAGATGCTTAACGTTTGCATGATTCCTTAGACCATGAGAGTATCTAGTTTCTTCATGCTTGCTTCATGAACTTTGGGGTTTGTTAAACGTCATCCATAAATGGGTGGCTATTACGGCGGCTTACGGGTTCATGGAAAAGTGTGTCAAGTAACTTGATAGCTCAAGATTGGGATTTGATCCTCCGACGATGGAGAGATATACTCGGGCCCTCTCAGTATTACGGTATCCATCATCGTCTGGCCGGACACAGTGTGATTTGATCACTGGGATGCCGGAACACGGAAACGAGAAAAGAGAACAAAACCAGTAACGAGGTAACTTGCATGGTGGACAAATGGTTCGTCCACGGGGATGCAACAAATCTCACCTCAGGTGTTTGCGACATATCATGAAGCAACAGGAATAGCTCATTGCAACTGGAGGTTCACTCGAATATTTATTCGTGTGGGTATAGGGGTCAATATGGGTGTCCACGACTCCGATGTTGATCATTGATTGGAAGGGGTTCTGGGTCATGTCTATACTTCACCAAACCTATAGGGTCACATGCTTAAGGGTCATCTATCTGCTGAATACTAGACAAGGAGTCTGAGAGAAAATCACTGAAAAAGTTTCGGACACCGGAAAATTTTTCGGACAGCGGAAAAGGTTCCGCAGAGAGAGGTCATCGGATGAGTTTCGATGAAACTGAAAAGTTGTTTCAGGGGATACCATTAAGTCAAATTGGTTTCGGCACATGCCTGATAATTCTTGGAGGGTGCCAGAATCATTCTGGAAGCTTTCTGGAATTTTCCGGGATAAAAACCGGATATGCTCCGGAGCTGCCGGAACCACTTCAAATGCTTTTCGCAGATGAAAATCACTAAACCGGAATTGTTTCGGAACGCGTTGAAAATCATTTTGGTGGGTACTGGAAATGTTCTTAGCCCACATAAATATTTTCAGTTCGAACGGACACTGAAAAATGTCATCGTGAATAGTGAAAATCAGCTTTATGGTTACTTTATGGAAAGCCACCTTTTGGGGCTTTGCTCCAAAAGATCTCGGGGATGACATGGATGGATAGGAGCCATTTTTTGGGCCCCTCATGGGGGTGTGGCCGGCCACATGGGGTATCCCCCCTTGGGGACCCTCTTGTTCCTTGGTTTCACTCCTAGGTCCTTGTGGAAGGACTTCATTCATGTGCATTTTGGGTTTTTGTGTGAAACTACCCTACCCCTTGGGATTTCCTATAAATAGAGGTGGAGGGGCAGCCCTCCACACTCACTCTTTCTCACATACAAGTGCCATGCATGATCTGGCTTCTCTCTCCCTCCCAGCGAAACAGTTTCGTAGAGCCGAAAGGCTGTCTGGGTTCCGGCAGGAACTAGTTCTGGACGGCGAAGCCCTGCCGGATAGATGACACCGTATGTGTGCAACTCTGTAGAGAGGTCGCAGTTTCGATCTTAGTGCCCGAGGGGCTGTTCGAGAATGCCTCCCGAAGGGCTGTCCGCAACACCGTCTGGGGGACTGTTCGACCGCCTCCCGGAGGGCTGTCTGAGGAGCAGATGAGGGTATACATCCTCGCGGTTGGGAGGTTGTAAATCCTAGCTGCGGGGATCTGCACCGCCGATCGTCATCGACTCTACTTCCCGTTGCGCTACGAGTCGGTAACGAAACAGATCAAACCTTGTATGCAGTCTCCATAGTGGTCCTGGGCTGGTGCGTAGGTCGGAAATTTTTTGTTTTCTGCTGCGTTACCCAACAGATCCATGTATGAAAACGAGGTATGGACTTTGACTGACTTGCCCGATGATCGGCGAGCCATAGAAAATAAATGGATCTTTAAGAAGAAGACAGACGCAGATGGTAATGTAACCATCTATAAAGCTCGGCTTGTCGCTAAGGGTTATCGACAAGTTCAAGGGTTTGACTACAATGAGACTTTCTCACCCGTAGCGAAGAATTGTATATGATGCAGCTGTTAGGTTTTGTCGATCCTAAGAATGCTAACAAGGTGTGCAAGCTCCAACGCTCGATTTATGGGCTGGTGCAAGCATCTCGGAGTTGGAACATACGTTTTGATCAGATGATCAAAGCGTTTGGGTTTACGCAGACTTATGGAGAAGCCTGCATTTACAAGAGAGTGAGTGGGAGCTCTGTAGCATTTCTCATATTGTATGGGATGACATACTCTTGATGGGAAATGATATAGAATTCTTGGAAAGCATAAAGGCCTACTTGAACAACTGTTTTTCAATGATGGATCTTGGAGAAGGTGCTTATATATTAGGCATCAAGATCTATAGAGATAGATCGAGACGCCTCATTGGTCTTTCACAAAATACGTACCTTGACAAGATATTGAAGAAGTTCAAAATGGATCAGTCAAAGAAGGGGTTCTTGCCTGTATTGCAAGGTACGAGATTGAGCACGGCTCAATGCCCGACCACGGCAGAAGATAGAGAAAAGATGAGTGTCATCCCCTATGCCTCGGCCATAGGGTCTATCATGTATGCTATGCTGTGTACCAGACCTGATGTAAACCTTGCCGTAAGTTTGGTAGGAAGGTACCAAAGTAATCCCGGCATGGAACACTGGACAGCGGTCAAGAATATCCTGAAGTACCTGAAGAGGACTAAGGATATGTTTCTCGTTTATGGAGGTGACGAAGAGCTCGTCGTAAAGGGTTACACCGATGCTAGCTTCGACACAGATCTGGATGACTCTAAGTCACAAACCGGATACATGTATATTTTGAATGGTGGGGCAGTAAGCTGGTGCAGTTGCAAGCAAAGCATTGTGGCGGGATCTACATGTGAAGCGGAGTACATGGCAGCCTCAGAGGCAGCACAAGAGGCAATCTGGGTGAAGGAGTTCATTACCGACCTAGGAGTCATACCCAATGCGTCGGACCCGATGACTCTCTTCTGTGACAACACTGGAGCTATTGCCCTTGCCAAGGAGACCAGGTTTCACAGGAAGACCAGGCATATCAAGCGTCGCTTCAACTCCATTCGTGAAAGTGTTCAAAATGGAGACATAGATATTTGTAAAGTACATACGGACCTGAATGTGGCAGATCCGTTGACTAAACCTCTCCCTAGAGCAAAACATGATCAACACCAGAACTGCATGGGTGTTCGATTCATCACAATGTAACTAGACTATTGACTCTAGTGCAAGTGGGAGACTATTGGAAATATGCCCTAGAGGCAATAATAAAATGGTTATTATTATATTTCTTTGTTCATGATAATTGTCTATTGTTCATGCTATAATTGTGTTATTCGGAAATCGTAATACATGTGTGAATACATAGACCACAACATGTCCCTAGTGAGCCTCTAGTTGACTAGCTCGTTGATCAAAATATTGTCATGGTTTCCTGACTATGGACATTGAATGTCATTGATAACGGGATCACATCATTAGGAGAATGATGTGATGGACAAGACCCAATCCTAAGCATAGCTCAAAGATCGTGTAGTTCGTTTGCTATAGTTTTTCCGAATGTCAAGTATCATTTCCTTAGACCATGAGATTGTGCAACTCCCGGATACCGTAGGAGTGCTTTGGGTGTGCCAAACGTCACAACGTAAATGGGTGACTATAAAGGTACACTACTGGTATCTCCGAAAGTGTCTGTTGTGTTGGCACGAATCGAGACTGGGATTTGTCACTCCGTATGACGGAGAGGTATCTCTGGGCCACTCGGTAATGCATCATCATAATGAGCTCAATGTGACCAAGTGGTTGATCATGGGATCATGCATTACGGTACGAGTAAAGTGACTTGCCGGTAACGAGATTGAACGTGGTATTGGAATACCGACGATCGAGTCTCGGACAAGTAACGTACCGATTGACAAAGGGAATTGTATACGGGATTGATTGAATCCTCGACATCGTGGTTCATCCGACGAGATCATCGAGGAGCATGTGGGAGCCAACATGGGTATCCAGATCCCGCTGTTGGCTATTGACCGGAGAGTCGTCTCGGTCATGTATGCATGTCTCCCGAACCCGTAGGGTCTACACACTTAAGGTTCGGTGACGCTAGGGTTGTTGAGATATTAGCATATGGTAACCCGAAAGTTGTTCGGAGTCCCGTATGAGATCCCAGACGTCACGAGGAATTTCGAAATGGTCCGAGGTGAAGATTTATATATAGGAAGGCAAGTTTCGGCCATCGGGAAGGTTTCGGAGGTAATCGGTATTGTACCGGGACCACCGGAAGGGTCCCGGGGGTCTACTGGGTGGGGCCACCTATCCCGGAGGGCCCCATGGGCTGAAGTGGGAGGGGAACCAGCCCCTAGTGGGCTGGTGCGCCCCCCCCCATGGGCCTCCCTTGCGCCTAGGGTTGGAAACCCTAGGGGTGGGGGCGCCCCACTTGGCTTGGGGGGCACTCCACCCCCCTTGGCCGCCGCCCCCCCCCTTGGAGATTCAATCTCCTAGGGCCGGCGCCCCCCCCCCCCTAGGGGTCCTATATATAGTGGGGGGAGGGAGGGCAGCCGCACCCTAGCCCCTGGCGCCTCCCTCTCCCTCCCGTGACACTCCTCCCTCTCCCTGAGCTTGGCGAAGCCCTGCCGAGATCACCGTTGCTTCCACCACCACGCCGTCGTGCTGCTGGATCTTCATCAACCTCTCCTTCCCCCTTGCTGGATCAAGTTGGAGGAGACGTCTTCCCAACCGTACGTGTGTTGAACGCGGAGGTGCCGTCCGTTCGGCGCTAGATCATCGGTGATTTGGATCACGACGAGTACGACTCCATCAACCCCGTTATCTTGAACGCTTCCGCGCGCGATATACAAGGGTATGTAGATGCACTCCCCTCTCCCTCGTTGCTAGATGACTCCATAGATTGATCTTGGTGATGCGTAGAAAATTTTAAAATTCTGCTACGTTCCCCAACATATACAACCAGGAACCAAAGTGTATTTTCATGTAGAAGCTTCGCTTTCTCCGTGACGCAAAATATAAAGCCTCCATGGTAGGCCCCATGGAATTAAATCAATCCAGTATCTCACATGTTCGCTCTGTCCTCTACTTTTTGCACTAAATTTTATTGATCTATTTATCAAACATCATGACAGTACAAAGAGCATCAGAAGTAGCAAAAGATTATATTCATCTCGTAGACCATCTAACGACGACTAAAAGCACTGAAGTGAGACAAAGACGCACCACCATCTTTGCCCCTCCCTCACAATAGCCGGACGACCCTTGTTTTAGTAGATAGTCGGAAAGTTTTCGTGATAAGGCCCAAAGAACCAGAGCACCAGAACGACAACCATCATCAATGAAGAGAAGAACCATCATCAATGAAGAGAAGCATAGATTTAAAGAATCCAATCCGTAGACATGAGTGCAAACAAATGAAGATCAAGTCCATGCGGATTCATTGAAGACAAACACCGACTTAATCTTGTGGTATTCACAAGAAACACAACTCCACACACACCCTCAAATGACACTAGATGCATCGATTCAGCGGGGACTAGGTGGAGAGAACCCTGTTATATCTTCAGAGGGCCATCACTGCCTCGTCTTTCTAAATATGACACAAACCCTTAATAAACTAAAAACACCTAAAGACAAAGTAGTAGTCCTACCATTAGCAAGGGCAGGTATTAATGACGCTTGCATGGCCTTAAGTCCACAAGTGACGAGGCGATCGGTGGCGGTGCAACGTTGGCTCCATCCTCAACAGCTTGCTCTCTTCTCAACCGAACTGCAAATCAATATTTGTGAATTGTTTAGTTGGTAGAGGTAGCCTCCAAGGTTAGTGGTGAAGTTAACGTTTTTAGACAATGTTTCTCCTTTTCCCTGACCGGCCCAAACTAGCTAGCACTTTTCTTTTGTATTGTCGGAGCATTTGTTTCATTTTCCTCAACATGTTTAATGTCACGAATTACATAGCTAACATGGAGGAGAACTTCAACTTTCATCTTCATCTTACCAAGAAGAGCATGGGCTTGTGCTTCTTTGTTTGGTTGCCTCCCGACAACACCCCTCAAACTAGGGGAGGTGTGCTAAAAGGGATTGAGCCCACCTTCGTTGGCTTCATCAAGTCCTTTGGTCCTTGAGCCCTTTGTTTTTGTTCACGTGACATCAAATGATGGCTGAATTGGATGGTTCGGTGGGTGCATGCCTGCAAGCCATGTGTTATATTATGCTCCAAATTCAAGTATAAAGAGGGAGGCTAGTTTCTCCGCGGTATGGATCAGTATTGACCTAGGTCACATGTACTATATATACCTCTTGTTAGCAGCTGCACATGATGAGTTGATCAGTTGTAAATCCCCGGAGTTTGTAACCTTCCCCAGTATAGTGAAATTTGGCTGGCTGGCGCCCGTGGTTTTTTCCCCTTCATGTTGGAGGGGTTTTCCACGTTAAATCTCGTGTCTCCTGCTTGTTTTTCGTTCTTCGTCGAGTTGATTTGCCTGTCGTATCTCTAACAGCATGCACTTGCATGCATGTGTTCCATGCACATGAACGAACACACTTGTGGCTGCTCCTCATCTTCACATGGGGCTTGCAAAAATATTCTACTATTGTGCACATAATAAAAAAAGTGTTTTATTTCTATTCAGAGTAACAATATAATAATTTACATAATTATTACTAGAAATCACTTGATTATCATTTATGAGGATAATATTTTTGGTCGTATCGATAGAGGCCATCTCAAAATCAATATACCTCATAGAGGCCCCACACTCCTATCAAGACATCAAAAAAACAAACTACGGGTGATTAGTGACTCCAAGACCGTGCCTCCACAAGATTACAACATCGAAGATGTTGTTACCGTACAAATCCAAGAGCTAGATCTGAGGCTTTTTCCTGAAGAGAATATCGGGTGGGAGAGGTGAGGAAGATCCACACGATCGGTGGTGTGCTACATCGACCCAAGGCTCACTTTCGGGCACCGCCCTGGCAGGTCAAAATGTTTCACCATCAATTTGAACCGAGTGATGTCTTCACCAACGCAAGGCTCGCTTCTACCGCTCGGCCATTGCCCATCGAGAGTGTTTCATGTTTTGGGAAGCACTTTTGACCTGTTGTCGTGACCCAACAAAGTGTTCCACTACCGGGGTGAGCCGTGTTATCAAGCACGGAGCAAACTGGCATGTCGTCTCCCTGACAATGCAAGCGGTGCCGGTTGCTGCTGTTGTCGACGTCTCGACACTCTCCTTGTTTCACAGGACCTAAGAAGTTGGCCTGATCATCCGGACGAAGACAGGGATGGCTGGATTTTTGCTAGGGCAACGCAACCGAAGCCGCCACCACCACGCGAGAGAGAAGAGCGGCACATTGGTGGTCACTGATTGGGTGATGAAACAAGCGACATACATACCCATGATTAATTAATCACATGATTCACATCCGAGGTTACAAGTAGTATATAATCTGTGTCGACCCTCGTCTACCTTGGGTCAAAAAGAAAAACAGCACAATGACTCAATGAGCTATGAGTATATATATGATAGTAGTAGAGTAATATCATAGACTTTGTGTGGGGCAGATGGCCTCGAACACCGGCAGCCTGGGGCGGCTCCTGGGGCCATAGAGTCTCGTGTCCACCGCGATCGACTGCTCCGGTGTCAACTGATCTAGAGAGAGGGAAAATCTAGCAAGTTTAGATCAGGGGCGCCATCTCTGGCTTGTCCAACCCCATTATTCGATTTGTATCCCACACTCCGTGGTTTATGATCAATAAAGCGTTTGCTTTACCGCAAAAAAACTGCCACGGCTCCTTCTGTGTGCTCGGCATCTTCCATGTACCAGCTCCACCAACTCTCGACGACAGCGCGCAAAACAGACGAGGCGAAGGCTGCAGGTGCAGCCCGCTGCCGTCGAAGTATCCGCCGAGGCCGGCCGCCGGAGCTACCCTGTTCGCGAACGATGGCAACAACCAAGGAGAAGGAGAAACAGCCGGAGTTACTGCCCCGTTCCCAAAGGCTGGGGTGATCCAAGGAAAAGAAGGGCAGTATATTTAGAATGAAAAACGAGGCAGTGGCATGTAGCCTCGAGCGCGCTGGGCCGGTCCATTTAGTAAGGCTCCTGACGTGAGCACATGGTAAGTCTGGCTATAAGAGAGACATAGCGCCGCCGTGCATTGCACTTGTCGGACCTCACTAGGTCTGGCTGACGAACTTGCTTGGCCCATGGAGTTGTGGCTTGAGACGGTGGGCCGAGCGAATGAACGCTTGTGACGGGGTAAATTAATTTAAAAAAAACGAGAACGATCTCCATCGACTCTTGCCTTCTAACCTCTCCATGTTTATGATGGGGTTGTATATCTTCCACTCCCACTCTTTTTCCCAGATCTGAGTGGAAAGCACGAGTTAATGTTCTTCCATACACAATCGACAAAAGCCTAATGCATCTAAGATGGCCCAACTCGAGGTTTAGTGTTTTTCATTCATCGTCCTGTGTGTATACATGCTAGATTTGAAACTTCCATTTGAGATTGCTATAACATACTGTAAGACCATATGGAGGAACAATGTAGTCAAAAAGAGGCAAGGGGTCGAGGCATGAATAGATCAAAGGTTTTGCGGCCGAATGAGCTTAATGGCGGGAACAACTGCAGATTAATGTCCATCGGAAAGTAATGAATATCCTATAAACATGTAAGATGATCCGTGTTTGTAGTTTCAATTAATTTCATCAAAAAAAACCAAACTACTTTCTCCGTCCCAAAATAAAGAGTGAAGTGCATCCTAGGTCCTTGAACTATTTCGAAGGTGTCATGTAGGTCCTCAAACTAAGAAAAGTGTCATCTAGGTCCTCAAAAATCCTTAAAGTGTAATAAGTGTGTATATATGTGACACCTCTGAAATAGTTCAAAGACCTATGTGACACCTTTGAAATAGTTTGAGGACCAGGATGACACACATATTGCACTTTGAGGACCTGGATGACGATTTTCATAGTTCGAGGACCTATTTGACACCTCTGAAATAGTTCGAGAATCTATGATGCATTTCACTCCAAAATAAATGACTCAATTTTGTACCAGCTTCAGTATAAAGTTAGTATAAAGTTCAGTCACTTATTTTAGAACGGAGCGAGTAGATGTGAATTCTTGCTTTTTAGAGCAACAAATTAGCACTAGTATCAGCAGGCCTCATAGCGTGCACGCTTCTCGTACTCTACAACTAGCAGTGCACTTTAAACAGTTGTGACATGCCATGTGGAATATTAAACAAGCCACGTCCAATTTTTTATTGAGTCCGGATATGAACATGAAACACAACAACATGGGCGTTGGCACACATTGCACTCGTGAGAACTGATTTAAGGGGAGACCATGCCCAGCTTGGCCCATGGAGCAGCGGCCGCGATACTGTGGCCAGAGCGAATGAATGCCGGTTTTGGGGTAAATTCATAAATACGAGAGCGATCTCCAAGGAACATGAGCATATCACATTGCTAGGAGGTCAAATCGTTGTGGCAGGTTTATCAGATGTGTTTGCTGTGCGCAGCTAGTACCTAAAGCTGGAGGTTTTATCCTAACCGTGCTTAAATGTTTCCATCACAAATGTACATTTCACAACTTCTAAAGCTGGACGTTTTATGCCGGCCTGTTTCTCACCCCAGGATCCTAGTATTGCCCAAGGTTTACTTGTATAATAACATGACCAATAACACGACAGCTGACATACTACTCCCTCCGTTCCGAATTACTCGTCGCATAAATGGACGTATCTATATGTCTATACCACTATATAGTGTGCGAATAACTTTGAATAACAATCATTGGATGAAGCCGATCTAACGGTGGAGACGTGGCAAATCCAAGTGTTATTGACCGTTGGATCTTCTCATTACTTCACTGGATTCTTCCACGTGTACTATCTAAAAGATTCTATGGTTGGGCTAAAGCCATATGGACATTTTGCACAAAATTTAAAGCACACTTCTACTTTATTCTAGACTCTTCCATACTCAGACTCTCCTAACTTCTTTTTCTATCGAAACTATCATTCATTTTACTTCGTATTCAAGTCTATGTACCTTCATAAATCATATTTATCTTTACAGATACTGTAGAACATTAGCTTTGAGATAGCCAAAAAAGATACCTAGATAAAACACGCTCAGTACATTTTACGTGATTTTTGTATGTTATACTTCATGCATATGCCTCACAATTTCATTTGCCGGCATAACTAGCCAAAAAGGATACCTAGATAAAACAGGCACAATATATTTTACAGTAACAATATGTCTATCTTTGGTTGTAGTTTGACTATATGAGCTCTCACGTGCTATGCACGTATAACTTACTAGTGTATTTTAGTTTTAGATACATCCATTTATGTGACAAGTAATTTGAAACGGGGGAGTACTTTTTATTTGAAAAAATATTGTCCTCCAAACAGCTATTATTTCTTGGAACAATAGTTCAATCTAATGCGAGTGGAGGGGGGGGGGGGGGGGGGGGGGTAGCTAAAGGACTGATTTCCATTGCCGCTAGTTTGCAGAACCTTTGCAATATTTCTGGCAAAAATTGACTGTCAGATAGCACAAATCCGTCACATAGCAACAGTAGCACTTGTTGTAATCATGGCAGGCATCGGAGTTCCGTTTATAGACGCACAACCCGGTTGGTAAACTGATCTTAGCATTCTCCATGCTGTCCATGATTTGACCTATGGTAAAACATGTGAACAATTGACATTACTGTGATTCAGATTTATTAACAAAGAAGCTCCAGATTATCGGAAGGAGGGAAATAACCGTAGCTTGTGAATCGACCACGTACATTGTGTAGTGGTAGCAAGGCATACAAGAAGAAGTAGAGACAGCAGGACCGGCCCACGCATAAGAGTCAGGAACTTGTCCATCCAAAAAATGCGATGCAACAGTGGCGATTGTTTATGGTTGTGTGTTCCAAGCAAAACAGAAAGATGATTTGTCCATCAACACATAATCCTATATATAGGAACCACAGAAAGATCTCGGGGTCCCATTCTGCTTGCAAAAAGGTCAAGCAATAACTGGTAATCACGCCAGGCAGGATTTGCATATATCTTTTCACAATTTGCACATATCAACCTTTTATTTGGAAATTTTGAATGCTAATTACTCTCACTTTTTTGGGAAATTTTAATGATATCCTTTTATTTTGGTTTTTTCCAAAATATGGTGGCGAAAAATTAATGCACACTACTGAAATCTATCTGGGACATTGCCGAATTCCAAGTTTTCGCCGAGTTCAATCTATAGGGATCTCGGCATAGTTAGGCATCTGCCGAGTTTGCTGATGATTGGACTCAGGCTGTGACGCGCAACTCACTAAACTTAACCATTTGCCAGTGCCAGGAAAAAGAGACTCGACGAAAGGAAGAAACTCGGTAGTGTCACATATTCGCCGAGTTTTGATAGATATAAAAGTCGGTAGTGCCCGACAGGTGGACCGCACCAAAGACTAGGTGATGGAGACGTGACAACAGTCTATGTTTGCCGGGTTTCCACTAACGGAAACTCGTCAATCATCTTGCCTTTTCGTTCTCTTATTACAAAATTTCAGGGGTCATATCTATGCCAAGCACCCGCACATAGAAAGTTGGCAAAGAACTAGGCGTGGCAACAGTTGTTTGATTTTTGATTTTTTTTTTAGACAACCACACGAAGTTTTTATTAATCCGTCACAATGTTTACAGGGACGAAAGTAAGATCTTCAGGCAGTCATAACCAAACATGGCGGCCACCCTGGAGAGATAAAGTATACTTCGCTAAGTTGTGAGCTTTGAAATTCGAGCTCCTAAATTCATGGTTAAATTTACAAAAATCAAAATCCAAGTTTTGAGCGTGAAGGCTATGTCTCGCTTATGGCGAGTATACCTTCCGACTCGCTGAAGATTTTCCTTCGCCTTATCTTCAGCTGGACCGACCTGTTTTGATTTTTATTTCGATCCCTAGTTAGGTGGATCGCTCGCTGTAGCTTCGTTGGTTTGGTTTTTTATCGCTGATATGCGTTCGTTCAATTTGTAGGTGGAGTACCATGCAGCGAACCAAGTCCAGCACCCATGTCACGGGCTTAGCATGTCACCAGCGACAGATCACCTTGCCAGTCGTTGAGTTTAATAGTTCTTCTTTGAAGGGAGGAAAAACAAACACAGACAAAAAGTCAGAAAAATATGTTTCCGGTTGTAGAATTCAAGTGCTATGTTACCTGTTTCCTGGCTCAAGGGATAGGTCTTTCTATGGCTTGATTTTTTTTAAAATACTGTCCCTTTTTGTAGAAAATTGTGTTTAAATTAGATAAAGTTGTTCTATGGCATCTAGTGCTAGCAGTCCCTTGTTTCATATTTGGTCTCAGAAAAAAAGGAGAAAAGACGTACAAGAATATGCTTCTACTTTTTGTACAAATGTGTCTTATTCTTTTGGTGGTGTTTTCAGTATGGGGGGTTGGTTGGGAGCTCCGCCTATGCCAATTCAAAGGTGACACTTATTGCTGCATAGCCGGTTTCAAGCTCGGAGAAAGGAGGAGGACTGATCATATAATAGCTAAGGAGGAATCGATCTACTCACATAATGATCAAAACATTGTACATGATGTTATGTAGCAACATTTTCTTCTTAATATTTGATCAAACAAAGGAGTGGTTACGCATGATACGGAAAGACATCGATGAGTTCCGTAAACATTGATTTATTCCATTTATCGACTATGATTGCATTGTCCGGTTGTTTGACTTGTTGAACTATTAGTCCTCGGTATTAATTTAATAGTGAATGTGTTGAAATTGTTTTGCCTCCATATTTATTGTTGAATGTGTGGAATATGATGATAGTTAAACAAAATGGTTTGAACATACGAGGAGAACATACGGTGGACAAATGAGGGAGCTTTGTTGTATGCGCTTCTAATGCCCTTAGAGCATCTCCAACAGCTCCCCTATGCCTAAAAAATCCTGGCATAAGCAAATTTGGCACACAAAAATGCGCTCCATCACCTTCCCTTTTCCCAAAGTCTTTTTGTTGCTCCTCCAAAAAACAAGCCTTCTTCTCCTATATAGAGGGGAAGATTGCATCTCCCCTATACCCAGTTGACACTGGCGGGAGCCAACCACCTAGAGCTTCACACGTCTGCACGCCACTGGACGATCGCCATTTCGCTGACGAATGTCATACCAACGTCGGGACCACCGTGTCGCTTCCCTGTTGGCCAGCCACAGGCTTTGCTGGGTGCCACACCGACTTCCTTGCCCTTTAGCATGCCTCGTGGGCAGCTGCGCAAGTCGGCCCCGTGTCACCGCCTCTACTTCCCTCTGGCCTTGAACCTCGCTGCGTCCCCTTCCCGAGCCTTTCGCCATGCCTGACTGCACCTCTGCAACTGGCCAGCCACGGCCCCCCCACCACTTTACCGCCTCCCGATCCTAAGCCAGTCATCGTGCTTGGCTGCTGCCCGTCGCCGGCTGACCTATATCAGGTCGCGCCGATGTATGGCTCCGTCCCTCCTCGGCCTGAGCTCGGGAAAAAGAGTGAGATATGCAACAAATTTAACCCACTGACACGTCAGGTTTATATTGGGGATATGCTAAAACAAAACACTTGTTAAGCTCCATAAATTTAGGAGAGCTCTAGGCCCAGATCTTTTGTTTGATTCTCCCGGGATCGTGAGAATCGGAGCTCCAACTAAATTCTTCCCGAATCTTGAACCCAATTTTTTTGACAACCCTAACTAGCTAAGATTGTCAAAAAAAATATGGGTTTAAGATTCTAGAAGAATCTGGGAGGAGGTCTAATTCTCAAGATTATCAGAGAACCGCCAGAAGAACTGGGCCCCAATAAACACTTATAAGGAAAGGTATTTTGGAAATCTGCTGACGATGCTCTTAGCTAGGTACTATTCCACCCCTAAAAAAATTGTTCCACTGGATAGGTAGTCATGAAGAGTTTGTCTAATTCTGATCATGCAACTCAGGTCGACCCTGCTACCTACTGCATGTCGTTAAAAAACATTGTAAATTTTTTTACCCCTAGACTTAGATGAATAAGGATCTCTATTTAATAGAGATATTTATATTTGTCCATACCTTTTTGTAATGAGTTTATAATCTTAAAATAAAATATGCTACTGAGTTGGTTACCTTGAATGTGGTGCGCACCGTGAGTAATGGAATACATATTTCCAATTCCAAAAATGGAAATCTACATACTTATCCCATATTTTTTTGATAGAATTCTTTTAACTATAGTCTTTTAACAAGTAGACGAAATAAATGAAGGATCTATTTAAATGAGCGATGTATACTTCTGAAAATATATTCAAATTTTGCACGTAGTTTTCACATAATATTTACAATCTAAGATAATTATATCATATTTATTGTCAACAAAAAGTTAAGTACAAAGTATTTCTCCTTGAATGATCTATTTGAGTGAAGGACTTATATTTGCCTAATTATCTTGCAAATAATAATGGGACGTGGATTCTGGGGATTTCGGCATGAGCAACCTCCAAATCTAACCAAGGGATAACATATACATCATATCACTCATGACATGATCAAACATTACTTATACCCATCGTTCCTAGTCCACTTTCTACTTCTTCCGCTAGATAATTATTGGGGGGCAAAGATGTTGTACAGCTGCTGGCGGCGATGATGACGAGGATTAACAGGTGTTGGTTGAGGGGCAAAGATCCTTTCGTATTTGATCGTCGCCAAAATCAGATAGCGATCTTGCCGGAGGCAAGGATAATACAGCGAGCGACAGTCATCGTAGCGGTAGTGGGCCGGCCCAGCGGCAAGAGAAAAAAACACACTATTATCTATTATTCTACAAGAAGTGGGGTTCGAGCTCACATGCAATCGTGGAGACACTCAAGGCAATAACGGATGCACCGCAATAACTTTGACGTTTTACATCTAAAGACAGTGTTATTTAGCCCTTGTTTCAGTTCTATTATAAATTATTTGACAGAAGAAAACCTATATTTTCAAACAGAATTCACAATTTTTTAAAAGTTCATCGATTTTCATAAATCAATTCAGGGATTTCGAAAAAAATATTCACAAAATTGAATAAAGTTCATCAGTTTTGAAAATTATTCATGAAGTTGAAAAAAGTTTGCCGGATTAAAAAAATGTTCACAAAATCAAGAAAACGTTCATCAATTTTGGAAATTGATCAAAAAAATTATAAAGTTCACTATATTTTGAACAATGTTCATGAATTTGAAAAAAGTTCACTAGAATTTTTTTTAAATATCGATTCTGAAAAAAATTCATCGATTTTGAAAAAAACTTTCAACGATTTCAAAGAAAACTTCATCGATATGATTTTCTAATGAATTTGAAGAAAAATTCCATGCATTTAGCAAAAAGAAAAGGAGAGAAAAAAACCGAACAAAACTGTTCCCAGAAAAACAAAAATAAAAAAAAGGAAAAAGTTACGCAAAATGAAGAGGATAAAAAGATGAATAGATGTGAGTTGGCATGGTGGATTGAATGACCTAGTAGTTACTTCTCTATGCTCTGAACAGAGAGGTCTTTAGTTTGAACCTAGCTGTCGCACCCTTTTTTTGCGCTTTAACAGATAAGACTTAGAAATTTAAGCGGGTCGGCCCAAGAAGAAAGCCATCAGGCGGTTCCTTTTTCAATACAATGGCTCTCGGAAATTAACCGGCCCAAATAGAATTTCCAGGCGACGTGTAGGTGGCCCCCTTATTTTCTGCCAGAACTCAATCAATCAATTATATAAATCGTGAAACCCTAGGTTAGCGTACCACAACAAGATCATTGGAGGAACCACTCGCCACCACGATCAGATGGAGATGGATGCGGCGGCATCTTTGCTTTGCGCAATGATCGAACCCGCGACATCAAGCAGCTGCAGGGGGAGCAGGGAGGCGGCTGCGCGGTGAACTGGCGGCGACGTCTCGGAGCTTCGGCGCAGGATCTCGTAGAGTCAGAACCTCCGCGCCCTCCTGCAGCGGGACGACGAGTCCGACGACGACCGGTTTCATAGGGCGGCGTCGGCGGTGCACGCCCGCTTGCTCGAGACCCTAGAGCGGGAGGGGAGGGAGACGCCGGAGCTGCCACGGGGTGACCTCACACGTTCGTACCTGGATATCCAGGGAGAGAGGAGATGGAGGACGCAGAGCCTCTTTACCAGATGCTGCTAGGAAGACTCGTGCGGGTTGCACCTGTGAGTATGCATGCATGCATAAACATCCATCCAATCTTAGAAACTTACAATGTGTATGTCTGACACTTATTTCATTTGCTACTGCAGACGCATTGAGCCCTACATCTGCACTTCGCACACTGCACGCCGGGGCTAGTTCCTCAACATTAACAACTGGATCTTGGGTATTCCTATCATCGAGTTTTTCTATTCCCAAAAGGTCACAGGTACGACTCAAAAGGTTTGCTCGCATATTCGAATTTGCAATTTGTTATTACAGTATTTTTTTTACTTGATATATAAAGTTTTCACTGAGAAAGTTTCCATGTTACCGGATCTTTCATAATCTGCTGGACCGGCAACTTACTTCATGCCATTATTAACACTTGTTACTAAGCTGTATTTGCTTTTCGAAAGATATCGAAACCATTATGCCCGAGACTAGTCAACAGAAAAAAGAGGCACCCTCGAAGAAAAAAGAGGCACAGCCAATCCGTAGCATCATCCTTTTTCTTCACTTTCTTCACCTATTTGAATCTTCATCACTCCTTATCATAACTAAAATAAAAATTATAGTTCCAAATTCATCATATTACCCCGTCTAAGCAATAAAATGTGATATCAATATTCGCCATGAAACCTTAGACACTCATGAACTAAAATAAAAATAATAGTTCCAAATTCATATTACCTCGCCTAAGCAATAAAATGTGAAACCAAAATTCACCATGAAACTTTAGACACTGATGATAGTGAGGTTTTGGAAGAAAGGCACCGCATGCTTATTCAAATTGAACAGAAAATGACCCCTTAAATCTCTACAAAAGTCAGGCATTCACACACCAACACAACTTCCACCACATGGTTCCAAACCTTCTCTCAACCCATGGTTCCACACCCATAAGGAGGCTACCCCAAGGGAGGTGCCTAGCTACAATGTCAGTACTTCCATTGGCATTACACCACCTGTAAAAATGGTTCTATATATGCAAAATATATTCACATCAGGAGAAGACAGTCACATATGCGCATTCCTGCCATTCTTTGTTTGGTTTTCCAAGCACCTTCGTTGGAATCCATATTGGCTTCTCAAAAATTCATTCCAAGATCTTTATCTATTCTTCTTATCCTTGTCTTTCAAACCATCAAGTGAGCAAGACTACATTAATAAGAGAATGCATCAATTGATACGAGACTGATGGCTAACTGACATATACCAACCAAACCCTTAGCCCTTGCTTTAGTTAGAGCAACATACGAATTGACAGAAGCATCAAATAGCGGTTATGGAATCAGTTCGGAATGAATGGCATAATTTTTCTGACCAACTCATCTAATTAAGACTTTTTTTTCTTAGCCTGACTTGCAAGACAAATAGATGATATTAGCAAATGATAAGAAACAGATGTCTAGAATGTCATTGATTAGCCTAAGTACCTCACCTAGAGTCACTGTCGGCTTTGTCGGAGGAAAATAGGTGACCCAACCTACGCGAGTAAAAAATAAAGCAGTTCCAATATGATCAAGATCTGTTGTGAGCTGATGTTTTAATCGTGGTTGAGCCTACCAATGCCCCTCACATTGCTGAAATGACCCACCAGGCTAGATTGTTGGGTACCCTCTTATACTCGAAAGATTAGTGGGTGTAGGCTTTGGAGTTCAAGACCTGGCCCATTAATTGCTCTCTTACTTCAAAATACCCTTTCTTTCCAAACAATTGTGAGTGATATGGCTCAACGCTTTCGGTTCCATCAATTATTGAAGGGATTCAATTAATGCTTGGACTAACTATTCATGCGTTAGGCCATACATTTCAAGAGAAAATGGAAGACATTAAATATCTATTCATTTTACACTAGTAGAAAAAGGGTCTTTTGTCCCGGTTCATAAGGGTCGTTAGTCTCGGTTCTGTAATCGGGACTAAAGGGTCGTTACTAAAGTCCCAATTCTTATACGAACCGGGACTAAAGGCCCTCCACGTGGCCGCTGCCTGGAGGTCCACCTTTAGTCCCGGTTGGTAACACCAACCGGTACTAAAGGATTTGTTTTTGAAAAAAAAATTTGAATTTTTTTTGAATTGTTTTCAAGATTTTCAAATTTCTGAATTAATTTAACCTCTAATCTCTGATCACCCCTCATCACTGCTCAATTTAATCTCTAATCACCCCTCATCATTTCAAATCATCTAACTTCCCGGACGGTCAGCCATCCTCCCTCTCCCCCAGCCTGAGCACGCTTAACTTCCGGGTTCTATTCTCCCTCGTTTCCAAGTCTGCACTTGTTGTTTTGATGACAATAGTAAGATGTCAATCCTATTAACCCTCAGGAGTTTAGCTTGAGCATGAAGTCACACATTTCACTGTTTGATTTTAAAACTATTGTTCTAAAAAACAATAATTATTTAGTAACACTAATATTTCTTGAATAAGTAGTTTGACCATTCTTTGACCACAGTTTGACCAGATTTGACCAAAATTCAAAAAAACTGAAATAAATATTTAGTAACACTAATATTCTTGAATAATTATTTAGTAACACTAATACTTCTTGAATAAGTAGTTTGACCATAGTTTGACCAGATTTAATGATTTTTTTTAAACTGAAATTTGAGCATAACTTTTTTTCCTTTTGGAATTTGAGGATTCTACAAATTTGCAAACAGGCCATACGCGGTCAAAATCGGATGCGGATTTTCATGCTGAACATTTTGATATATTATACATTTTTTGACATCGTATGCAAAAGTTATAGCCGTTTTACATTTTCCCTACACTTTTTGCAAAACATGTCCAAATTTAAGTTTTTAAATTTTCCTAACTAGTAGATGTAGTAACATAACTACATCTCGAAGGATTTTAACTTTTGAAGTTTTTATCATTTTCTTTTGCTTTTTACAAAACTGAAAAGGCGATACGCGCTGAGGGGGGTGCTAGGATTTGAAAATTGACCTTTAGTACCGGTTCGTGCCACGAGCCGGTACTAATGCAACCCCATTAGTACCGGTTCGTGGCACCAACCGGGACTAAAGGTCTCATTTGAACCGGGAGTAATGCCTGTACGGTGCCCTAGCCGCTCGAACCGGGACTAATGCTCACATTAGTCCCGGTTCGTAATGCAACCGGTACTAATGCTCTTTTCTAGCTGAACCAAAGCCCCTTTTTCTACTAGTGTTAGTCACACTTATGTTATTTCTTACGGGCTATTCTTCAAACATATTGATGTTTGGCCTTCAATCACATTTTAGCTTGTTGTTGTTCTTTTTCTTCCGCGTTGACCTGTAGTAACATACAGGACGAGGCCGAATAGTGTACCGTGCCCATTAGGGATATGTGGTGCACGAAGAAAGACAAGTGCCTCGGTTACTAACCGTAAACTTGAGATGGAGATATATTCCTGACCGTGAGATAGAGGTTATTAGTATCTCCATCTCCAAGTTCCAACCTCAACTTATATAACTTGAGACTATCTCTCCAACCATGATGGCGCTTGTCTTTGTTCATACACTGCAAACCCCCAACGGTCTCGGTGCATTGTTCGGGATCGTGTTGTATGCATGCTACTACAAGTCGGCCTCCAAGAAGGGCAAGAATGTCAAGATAAAATGTGATTGAAGGCAAAATACAAATATGTAGGAATAATAACTAGTAAGAAATAAAATGGGTGGAATTGTGAATATATTTTTATTGACTTTCAATTTCTCTTCAAACGTATGACCAACTGCATGAACAGTTTTTTTGCGGGGTGTTGCATGAATAGTTAGTACAATGATGCATTGAATTCCCTTCATTAATCAATAGAACTGAAAACTTAAGCCATATTACTCACAATTGTTGTAAAGGAAAGTGGAATCAGAAGCAAGACAGCAATGTGTCAGGTACGGAAGTCCACCGCATACTACGCCCACTAACTTGTTGAGTCCAAGATGACATGATTGATTGTCCTTGTGTCGAATGTTGGGGATCATGTTTTATTCACCTCCACTAGTTTTTGTCAGGATGTTTTAGTATTTATGTATTTATTGGATATGTTGTCCAATTATATGTGTCACGGCCATGACTTATCTCATATAACATGTTAGGATCTACTTCCTCCATCCCATAATATAAGAATGTTTTTAAGCTAATATAGTTTGAAAAACGTTCTTATATTATGGGACAGGGGAGTATATGTCTTCGAAGATAAATGAAAACGGTGCATGGTTTGCTTTCTCTATATGTATGGTTTTCTCGGAGCCTGGGTTGCATCAAAATCCTCTCTGCTTTCTTTCCTTTTTGCCGTAATCTTATCTGTGAGTGCAACTGCCCACCCATCAAAATACTGTTTTGTTTCCTCAAATTTTAGTAGTGTCATGGCAAAAGTTGTGCAGTCTATAAGAGACTCATCCTTCCTTTGTTCACAAAAACACCATTTATGATACCACCTTCCTGGAGGCTTGTCTCATCATCAGTCAATTGAGGAGATGCACGATTACGCATTGGATTCAGGGCACCTGAATCCTAGAGATCTATGATTCGTGTGTAAAATATCATTTTAGTTAAGGTCTATTTTTTTTCACAGTAGAGCACGTACGTGAAACAGTTCGACTAACATAACTGCCACATGAACACATGATCGCATAGCTTGGATGTATTCTAGCACTCCCTCCGATCCATTTTACTTGTCGCTCAAACGGATGTATCTAGCACTGAAATACATCTAGATACATCCCTTTCAGCAACAATTAATATGGATGATCAATCCATGGACAACGAAAGGTTCAATGTTAGACAAAAAAAGGTGGCTTTTGCAATAATCTTGAAGGCAAAGCTAGGTGTGAACTGTCAACCAGTGAAGAGCTAGCAAAATTGAAGATAATTCCCTGGAGGCTCAATAGCAGGGGGGGCCTAATTGACCTAGAACGATCTGACCATCATGGATTGATCACATCCGATCAGTGATTACATCGTACAGATTAGGCCACATGGAACTAAGCCAAGCTGAGATAGAATTTGGTCAGCACTTCCATTTGTGTAAAGGAAACGGAAGTGGCTAGCATGTATGTATCACATTTGCATGTGTGGTGCTATTTCGTACTGCATGCTCTCGCTGGTCGAGAACTGTGAGATCCAATCCTGATAGTAAAATATACACTAGGGATTTGTCTGTTCCTTCGTTTCATGTGGTGGTAATTAAGCTGGCCACAGATTGCCTAATCAGGCCTGCTTTGTTAGGTAGTATTACTATTATCCTTGCTTAGTTATTTTGTTAAACTAATACAGTTGCAAGTGGCCCCTAGGTCCCAATTTTCCCTACCTTGTCTAAATCAACCCAAAAGTTAAACCAGCTAAACGTTCTCTAACCTGTCCAAACTAACCGTGCAAATTGACCCTATTTTGATGGACTCTTTAGCAATATTAAAATTTATTAAAGTTACACACACATTTTATCAAAATGTGCGGACAATTTATAATTACATAAACATTTTGTAAACTATGGGAACTCCGCCTATGTTGTCTCAACATAGCCGGTCCCAAGCCCGGGTAAAGGAGGAGGGTTGTGATAGGCTTGGCGAGCCAACGTAAAAACTCAGCCACTCTTATGGAGATGAAACCCAAAAGATTTTCGTTGGGGCGTAACCCTCTCAGTGACGCGCCACATCGGAACCCGAGTGTGGTGGAAAGTGGGCAAGGGCCGGGCTGTCACCCCCCAAGTGGCGCGCCGTATCTTGATCCGGATACGGTGGCAAGTGAGCAAGGATCGGGTCGTCGCATCCTTAGTGGCGCGCTACATCGGCGCCCGGGTGTAGTGGAAATGAGCAAGGGTCTTCGCATTTGACTCGACGGGTGCGAAGGGTAAGGAAGCTAGCCGAGCCTAGGAGGATTCGCTTAGGTAGCTGGAACGTAGGGCCTCTGACAGGGAAGCTTCGGGAGCTAGTTGGTGCAGCGGTGAGGAGAGGTGTTGATATCCTTTGCGTCCAAGAAACCAAATGGAGAGGACAGAAGGCGAAGGAGGTGGAGGATACCGGCTTCAAGCTGTGGTACACGGGGACGGCCGCAAACAGAAATGGCGTAGGCATCTTGATCAACAAGAGCCTCAAGTATGGAGTGGTAGACGTCAAGAGACGTGGGGACCAGATTATCTTGGTCAAGCTGGTAGTTGAGGACTTGGTTCTCAATGTTATCAGCGCGTATGCCCCACAAGTAGGCCACAATGAGAACACCAAGAGGGAGTTTTGGGAAGGCCTGGAAGACATGGTTAGGAGTGTACCGATTGGTGAGAAGCTCTTCATAGGAGGAGACCTCAATGGCCACGTGGGTACATCTAACACAGGTTTTGAAGGGGCGCATGGGGGCTTTGGCCATGGCATCAGGAATCAAGAAGGAGAAGATGTCTTAAGCTTTGCTCTAGCCTACAACATGATTGTAGCTAACACCCTCTTTAGAAAGAGAGAATCACATCTGGTGACTTTTAGTAGTGGCCAACACTTTAGCCAGATTGATTTCATCCTCTCGAGAAGAGAAGATAGGCGTGCGTGCCTAGACTGTAAGGTGATACCTGGAGAGAGTGTTGTACCCCAGCATAAGTTGGTGGTTGCTGACTTCCGCTTTTGGATTCGTGTCCAGCGGGATAAGCGTGCCAAAGTCGCTAGAACGAAGTGGTGGAAGCTCAAGGGGGAGGTAGCTCAGGTGTTCAAGGAAAGGGTCATTAAGGAGGGCCCTTGGGAGGAAGGAGGGGATGCGGACAATGTGTGGATGAAGATGGTGACTTGCATTCGTAAGGTGGCCTCAGAGGAGTTTGGAGTGTCCAGGGGAAGGAGAAGCGAAGATAAGGATACCTGGTGGTGGAATGATGACGTCCAGAAGGCGATTAAAGAGAAGAAAGATTGCTTCAGACGCCTATACCTGGATAGGAGTGCAGACAACATAGAGAAGTACAAGATGGCGAAGAAGGCCGCAAAGCGAGCTATTGGTGAAGCAAGGGGTCGGGCATATGAGGACCTCTACCAACGGTTAGGCACGAAGGAAGGTGAAAGGGACATCTATAAGATGGCCAAGATCCGAGAGAGGAAGACGAGGGACATTGGCCAAGTCAAATGCATCAAGGACGGAGCAGGCCAACTCTTGATGAAGGACGAGGAGATTAAGCATAGATGGCGGGAGTACTTCGACAAGCTGTTCAATGGGGAGAATGAGAGTTCTACCATTGAACTAGACGACTCCTTTGATGAGACCAGCATGGGTTTTGTGCGGCGAATCCAAGAGTCTGAGGTGAAGGAGGCTTTAAAAAGGATGAAAGGAGGCAAGGCGATGGGCCCGGATTGTATCCCCATTGAGGTGTGGAAAGGTCTCGGGGACATAGCAATAGTATGGCTAACCAAACTTTTCAACCTCATTTTTCGGGCAAACAAGATGCCAGAAGAATGGAGACAGAGTATATTAGTACCAATCTTCAAGAACAAGGGGGATGTTCAGAGTTGTACTAATTACCGTGGAATTAAGCTGATGAGCCATACAATGAAGCTATGGGAGAGAGTCATTGAGCACCGCTTTAGAAGAATGACAAGCATGACCAAAAATCAGTTTGGTTTCATGCCTGGGAGGTCGACCATGGAAGCCATTTTCTTGGTACGACAACTTATGGAGAGATATAGGGAGCAAAAGAAGGACTTGCATATGGTGTTCATTGACTTGGAGAAGGCCTATGATAAGATACCGCGGAATGTCATGTGGTGGGCCTTGGAGAAACACAAAGTCCCAGCAAAGTACATTACCCTCATCAAGGACATGTACGATAATGTTGTGACAAGTGTTCGAACAAGTGATGTCGACACCGATGACTTCCTGATTAAGATAGGACTGCATCAGGGGTCAGCTTTGAGCCCTTATCTTTTTGCATTGGTGATGGATGAGGTCACAAGGGATATACAAGGAGATATCCCATGGTGTATGCTCTTTGCGGATGATGTGGTGCTAGTTGACGATAGTCGGACGGGGGTAAATAGGAAGTTAGAGTTATGGAGACAAACCTTGGAATCGAAAGGGTTTAGACTTAGTAGAACTAAAACCGAGTACATGGTGTGCGGTTTCAGTACTACTAGGTGTAAGGAGGAGGAGGTTAGCCTTGATGGCCAGGTGGTACCTCGGAAGGACACCTTTCGCTATTTGGGGTCAATGTTGCAGAAGGATGGGGGTATTGATGAAGATGTGAACCATCGAATCAAAGCCGGATGGATGAAGTGGCGCCAAGCTTCTGGCATTCTCTGTGACAAGAGAGTGCCACAAAAGCTAAAAGGCAAATTCTACAGGACGGCGGTTCAACCCGCAATATTGTATGGCGCGGAGTGTTGGCCGACTAAAAGGCGACATGTTCAACAGTTAGGTGTGGCGGAGATGCGTATGTTGAGATGGATGTGTGGCCACACGAGGAAGGATCGAGTCCAGAATGATGATATACGAGATAGAGTTGGGGTAGCACCAATTGAGGAGAAGCTTGTCCAACATCGTCTGAGATGGTTTGGTCATATTCAGCGCAGGCCTCCAGAAGCTCCAGTGCATAGCGGACAGCTAAAGCGTGCGGAGAATGTCAAGAGAGGGCGGGGTAGACCGAATTTGACATGGGAGGAGTCCGTTAAGAGAGATCTGAAGGATTGTAGTATCACCAAAGAGCTAGCTATGGACAGGGGTGCGTGGAAGCTTGCTATCCATGTGCCAGAGCCATGAGTTGGTTGCGAGATCTTATTGGTTTCACCTCTAGCCTACCCCAACTTGTTTGGGACTAAAGGCTTTGTTGTTGTTGTTGTTGTTGTTGTTGTTGTTGTTGTTTTTGTATTTTGTAAACTATGGGAAGAGTTTTTCAAATAATGTTTGCATTTTAAATTCTATGAACATTTTTGTAAATATATGTGAACATTTTTAAAATGCCATGATTCTTATACAAAATGAACATATTTTAAAATTACCTACACATTATTTAAGTAAAAGCGAACTACGAAATTAACATATAATGAAACGAAAAACAATCCCAGCAACTAGAGTGCTTGGCTGTTATTCTACTACCCCCTCTGTTCCATAATATGATGGAACCGATGATATGCATTTGGTATTTTAAATGTACATATTTTTGTCTATAAACATGGTCGAAATTTGAAATGTTTGACTTTAAAAAGAATCTATACGCAATACATTACGGAATGTATGGAGTACTATTTACTTGAAATTCCAAAGGCTCCATCGATCGTGTATAATTTATTATTTTGTTGGTGGTTGACGAAATGTAACGATATATGTATTATTAACGAGAGCTGCTATGATTAAAACCATTGATGAGCAGCTTAGGTGAAAAAAGGTATTACTCTAAAAAAAAGAATGCATGTGTGTAGGTTTTTGCTCAACGAAAGATGCATGAACTAGTTTTGGATGTGAAGTTGTCCGTGAAGAGCTAGCCAGTATATAGTTAATTACCTCAAGGCAAAAGTGGTGGAGACCTAACTTGGATCCGATCATTGACTGATCTCACCGTATATAATGCTAGTCGATCAGCCACGTGGAAACTTAATCATGCTAAGGCACTTTCACTTGTGTAAAGGAAACGAAAAATAGACATGATGGGCGTGCACATATCATGTGTGGTGCCATGGTCATGCAAACGAAAAGTAGACTGTTTATGATTCTCCTCCCTAAGTATTGGTTTATCAAGACGTCATATCTGTGTATTGCTATATTATTTGTTATCCGAATAAATTTCTTAATCAATTTTTCTTGTTGTTCGGTTGTTGGTACTATACGGAGCATGATTGTGTTGCGCAATTAGATTAGACTAGATTAAAATAACTTGGCAGATTGGCACCCTGCAATGCATATCAGTGGGAGATAGGGCCACGAGATCGATTAAGTCCATCGAAACAGCATATGCGTCACAGAGGAAAATGAGTCTGAATGGAACCCTGCCGGTAGATGGTTACACAGAGTAAGATCTGACTACATTGGCGTCAGTTGATTGAGGTGCATGATTAACGCATTGGGTTCATGGCACCTGAATCCTAGAGATCCAAGATTTATCTTGGAAAAACATTTCAGCAAAGAAACTTGTTAAGGTCGATTTTGTTATTTTTACTACAGAGTGCATAACTCGAACCACAGTCAGACTGATATAACTGCTACATCACAGCTTAGCTTGGATATATTATATAAATACTTGATGAAATCCCAAACCACTGTCGATGGAATGTTTTCTTAATTGCTGGTGGTTAATCTGTGATGCAATCTCTGGGTAATCAAAAGCAAGTTGGTTTTATTGGTTACTTCTTTTGTGAAAGGTTGTATTGATTACTTAATCCAAACTACTATGGCCATGACCACTAATCCATGGACAGCGAAAGCTTGAAAGTTAAGATTGAAAAAGGGTTCGGTTGGCTTTTCCACTAACCTTGGAGCCAACGCTAGGTGCCAACCAGTAAAAGAGCTAGCCAAAATGAAGTTAATTACCTAGTTACTCAAATGGAAGAGTGGCCTAATTAACCTAGCCCGACTTGGTCATCATGGGCTGATCTGATCAGATCAGCGGTAGTATCGTACATATCAGGCACATTGAAGCCGCCACAATTAGATAGAAAAGAGGATATGATTATAGCCTTATAGGGGTTTTTGCCCGAGGAATGTTGGCATGCAAAAACTAATTAGTATGGGTGAAAAAAGGGTAATTGGCAGGAGGGGAAATGTATGAAGTGGAGGACCTATGGACGAAAACACATGATGAATAATCATTAACTCCCTTCTATTAGGCTAGCAGCACCTTTCACTTGGGGTAAAGGAAGCTAAAAGTGGCTAGTAGCATGATGAGCACGCATGTATGTGTGGCACCTCGCGCCGATGCCCATGCTGGTCGATCGAGATCCAATCCTGATAGTATACAATATACACTCGGGATTTGTCTCTTCCTTGGTTTCATGTGGTGCTAATTAAGCTGGCCACGGATCGGCTAATCAAGGCTGCAGCTAGCTGTTGTGTTAAGTAGTAGGGTTGTCCCTGCTTAGTTCCCTGTTTAAACTAGTACAGTTGGTGATTGGCATGCGCAAATTATCCCTGCAAAATAAGCCATATTGGTGATTGGCCTGCCCAAATTGACCCTGCAAATTAACCACTGTCCACTGGTCTGCCCAAATTGATCCTGCGAATTAAACCATTGATTTATCCCAAGTGCAGGTCGATACGTGAAAATAGACAAAACTGGCCCTTATATAAACTTCAACACAAAATGACTTCAATCTAAAAATATTTCACGAAATGGCCATCTTTTGCATGAAGTCCGGAGCTAGGACGCCATGCTAGAGAGCATGACGCCCCTGGCCAGGGCGCCATGGTAGTGACATGTAGCATGGCACCCCGGCCTAGGGCGCCATGCCAAATAGTATGACGCCCTAGCCCGGGGCGTATGCTATCTAGCACGGCGCCCTTGCCCCGGGCGTCATTCAAAATAGGTCATTTCATGAAATATTTTTAGATTGGGGTCATTTTATGTTGAAGTTTCAGATAAGAACCATTTGACCATTTTCACGGTCGATACAGGCTAGGTCCAGGTGAAATGGGGTGAAGGATCCCATCTGGATTCTGTTCAAGTGCAGCCGTGCAAGGTGCAGGCAGCTCCAGGTGGATGGAAAAATCGATTGGCTAGCTAGCCCAGCTCAGCTTAGGTGGTGCTCCACTGGGTAGATGAAGCCAGGAGGAGGTGTCCGAACCTGAACCTGACGGTGCAGCCGACGGCGACCCCACCGCCCACTCCCCTCCGCCGTGCCGCTGTCAGCACCTCGGTTCCTGCACCATGCATCTTGATTGTCTTCATCCGGTCTGGTATGCCGCGATGGCCAGGATGCAAGTGAGAATCACATCACATGCACATGCAGTGATCGAGCTTAACTGGCTGCTAGACTTACGCTCATGTTGTCATGTCATGGAGCATGCTCATCACATCACAGAAGTTTGATTGTGTTCACCCAGTCTGGTATGCCGTGATGGCCAGGATTCATGGCAAGTGAGAATCACATCACGTGCACATGCATCTTGGTCGCACAAGCTTGATTGTCTTCTTCCATTTATGCCGTGATGGCCAGGATGCAGCTGAGAGAGTCACATCACATGCAGGTTAATTAAGGCAGCTTGGTCATTTTCACCCACTGACAGATTGATGGTTTACTACCACAGTTGGTCTTGTTATGGAGCTACACGTAGCTGTTGGATACATCGGATCTGACGGGGCCAAAAATATCCGGTCTGACGGTGTTAACAACGAGAGGTTGGGGGGCCCATCCCTATCAGCTGGATGAGTTTGAATTGGCAACATGGACTGATTGTTCAGAGCAACCGTCTCCACTAGGTCTTTATCTTTTGCCGGCTCTGAATTTAAAGTATTCCATTCAGTTGTCCTAGATGTTTTCCTTGGCTGGCTCATCCTCCTTCCTTGCTGGATGGAGGACGCTCTCTCTTCTCTGTCTTCTCTTGCACTTAAAATCTGCTTTGAGTGATGCATATTCCAATAATATCCAGGTGTGAGGATTCTATTCCCATATAGTATCTGCTGTTGGACCTTTTGAGCTTTCATGTAGCTGTTGGCTTTAGCTGCCAGCAGTGCCCTTTAGCCTAAGGAACAGTTCATCCGGAAAGCAACCCCACCATTATTGTACTATACATGCACATTCATTCAAAGAGGAAAAGACATCTCTCCTTCAAAATATTATACTACTAATTATCTCTCTGCAGAAAGTGTCCTGTTTCCAAGTACATGTAGAGGATATGTACATCAGACAACAATGAAGAACAGAGCCATGCTGATGCATACGAAAAGTAGAGTAGTAGTCGTAGACACTCACTATTGGAATCCGCTGCATTGCCGAGTGCCCGAAAAACTCGGCAAAGTCCTTAAAAAACTCGGCAAGGCCTTTGCCGAGTTAAGTTCTTGGCAAAGGGCATTCGGTGTACACCTCTCAGGCAAACTTCAGTAGTGGGTGTATGATTCTCTGTCCCTAGCTAGTACTCCTTCTATAAACAATAAATGTAAGACGTTTTAGGTCACTAATTAGTGCAAAGGAAGTATATATATATATCAATTTTGTCCCAGCAATTGGTACGTCAAGATGTCATGGACTCATGGTATCTGTGTATCGACTATAAATTATGTGATCCAACTATTTTGCGTGTTAACTGTGATCTAATGGTTAGTATATTGTGGGAAGTTGTATTTTTGTCTAGTCAGCAGCCACGTTATGCAAAATGTCATGTCACTCACTTGCTCCCGCATAAGAGCATCTCCAGCCGTTGGCCTTAGGGGCGCCTAAAATCGCCCTATGGGGGTGATCCGGCGCAAAAAAACGACCTGGGGCCGAGTTGGTCCCCAGCCGCCAGCCTCAGGGCCGTCCCCAGGCCCGTTCAAAAAAATTAAAAAATATAGCAAAGTTCAAAGTTCGGCGAAGTTCGGCATATATTACATTAAAAAAGCAGATTTTTATTACATAATATATATAATTAAAAAAAAACTGGCTAAAAGCGGAGTAGTTACCGTCGTCGTCCGGCTTCTCCTCCTTGACGCGGCCGTCCCTGGTGGACCCCTGACCGGCGTCGCCTATGCGGGCTGGTGGCGGCGGCACGGCGTCGTCGTCGTTGTCCTCGATGACGACGATTCCTCCTTCGTCGCGGCGCTGCGCGAATCGCCGCAGGGCGGCGCACTGGCGCTCCCTCGCCATCTTCAGGGAGTCCGCGCCCGCCCATTCTAGGGCCGCGTCGTCGTCGAGCTCGACGTCGCCGCCATGCTCCGTCTTCACCGCGGGGAGGCCCGGCTCCGTCTTCACCGGCGCCAGGCCCGGCTCCGTCTTGGGCTTGACGAAGCACGGAGGAGCCGACGAGGGGGCGCGTCGGCCGCCCTCATTGATGACGATGCCGGCGCTGCGAGTGCGCCCGGCCGAGCAGCGTCTCCGCCGCGGGCTCGGCCTTGACGCCGAGCAGCGCTTGAGCGCCGGACGAGTGTGAGGAAGAGCGGGAGGAGGAGGAGGAAGAAGAGGAGGCGCCGAACCTCCTGGGCAACCATTGCCCGTCGCGTCGGCGGTGAGCCGTGGCCGTGGCGGCCGCCCTCGCCGGGGGGTATGCCAACGGCGGGTCGTTGCCGCCCTCGAGGTACGTCAGAATACCCTCGAGGGTGCGGCCGGGGACACCCCACCACAGGCGGCGTTCGTCGCTGTTCTTCCGTCCGGCCACCACCGGCGCGCCGTTGGTGGACGCCATCCTCTGCTGCTGCCGGCGCTGGAAGTATGCCGTCCACACCGCTATGTTGTCGGCGGTGTACTCGGGGAGGGCGAGCTGGGCGTCGGTGAGGGAGGCGCGCACGACGTCGACCTCGTCGGTGAAGTAGCCCGGTTTCGCCACGGCATCGGGCAACGGGGGAATGGGCACTCCCCCGTTGATGAGTCTCCACCCCGTTGGCCCGGCGCGCATGTCCGGCGGCGCCGGGATGTTCGCTTGGAACAGGAGCCAAGACTCATGTTCATGGAGCGAGCGGCGGCCGAAGCCGTTGGCCGCGGCCTCATCTTCAGGGAATTGCTCGGCCATCGGGAGAGGGAGGGCTCGGCGGCGGCGCTCGAGAGAGGGAGGGCTCGGCGGCGGCGCTCGGGAGAGGTAGAGGGCGGGCTAGGGCTGGTGTGGCTGGTGTGCCCAGAGGCGAGGGAGGCCACCGGCTTATATAGCGGCGCCGCCCCGTGTGTACGCGTGCGAGGGAGGGAAGGCGTCGGCGCGCCGCCCCGTGACGTGCCGCCCATGAGGAATCAATGGTAAGGCTGACCGGCGGCAGCCTTGCCATTGATTCTCCGCGGGAAACCGAGGCGTTCGGGGAAGAAGTCGCGCGGTGTCGCTAACGCGGCGGGCCCGCGGCTCTTTTGCGCCAAAACCGCTCGCCTCGGAGCCCCAGATCGCCCCCAGCGCGTCGGGTTCGGCCTGGGTCCGCCGCGCTAAATTGGGCCCAGGCCGGCGAAAATCGAGCTCCTGCGCCGGCACGAAAAAAACGTCTGGGGAATCCTTTTTGAGGGCGCCGCTGGAGATGCTCTAAGCTGCACCCGTCCTGTTTACAACTAAAGGGTACTCTCTTTTTGTTGTCGTCAACATGCAATGCATCAGTGGGTGATGGGGCCATGAGATTGATTTCAATCCATAGAAATAACGTACTCTCTCCGTTTCAAAATACTTATTTTCATTTATCTAAAAATGAATGTATCAATATACTAAAATATGTCTAGATACATTTATATTTTAACAAATGAAAGTATCACAGAAGAAAATGAGTCGTACCACTCGTAATAATAATTTAATGAACTGAACCCTGCAATAAATGTTGAGGCGGAGTAATGGTGATTAAGACGATAGCAACTTGAAATTAAGGCAAAAAAGAAGGAATTAAGATAAAATGCCATCTTCGAAAAAAAAGAATGCAATGTATATATGTTTTTGCTCAAGGACAGATGCTTGAACTAAACTTGGATGTGAAACTGTCAGTGAAGAGCTGGCCAGTCTGTCGTTAATTACCTCCAGGAGAAAGCGGTGGAGACCTAACTTGGATCCGATCAATGAGTGTTCTCATCGTACATAAAGCTAGTAGATCAACCACGTGGAAACTTAAAGCTGTTACATAAGGCACATTCACTTGTGTAAAGGAAATGAAAAGTAGACATGTCGTGCATATATCATGTGTGGCGCCATGGTCATGCTAAGTAGACTGTTTATGCTAACGAAAAGGCATTGCTTCAGAGGTAACTCAGACATGCTCTCCCGGGCGGGTGAAAACTCAGGATCTAATTAACCAGTGGCGTAGCTAGGGGGTGGCCAAGATAAAAATATATTTCTATTGATGGACTACCCTGGCTTATTGGGCTGGCTACGCCCCTGAATCTAACCTTCAATGGTTGAATCCAACAACAACGGCGTTTGCGCGGCGTTATTTTCCTTGAGGTGTTGCTTTTGGAGAATCTTTCTTGTAGTTCTTGTGTTGCCAAATATAGTGGATGGTGGTGCTGCTAGTTATTTGTGTGTCATTGGTCGCGTCGGTTGTCTATCTTTTTTTCTTCTTTTTTTCGTCCGCCAAAGGCATAGCTTTGGTCTTCCATGACTTTGCTCATTGTCGGGGTGATCTTTTGTGTGCGTGCATTGGTATTGGCTATGTGCATCCTAATTATACAGAGGTCGGGTGTATGATCATTGTGTTTGTATTCTTTTGATGCTTCATTATGAGTTAATAAAAACATCCTTTATCGAAAAAGCTAGTATACCATTTTTTGTCCCCCAAGTGGTTTGTCAAGACGTCATATCTGTGTCTTGACTATATTATTTGTTATCGGACGTCCTTAATTGATTTTTTTGTTGTTTAGTTGTTGGTATTATATGGAGCACGGTTGTGTTGCGCAATTAGATTAGACTAATTTAAAATGACTTGGCAGACTGGCCACCTGCAAATTGCGTTAGCTAGTAGTCCATCGAAACAGCATATACGTCACAGAGACAAATAAGTCCTACCACCAGTAATAATTAACTGAACTGAATCCTGCTAGTAAATGGTGACGGAGAGTAAGATCTGACTGCATCGGCATCAGTTGATTTAGGAGCATGATTAACGCATTGGGTTCAGGGCATCTTAATCCTAGAGATCCGAGATTTATTTATAAAAAGCATTTCAGTAAAGAAATTTGTTAAGATCGATTTTGTTATTTTACTATGGAGCGCATGCCATGAACCATGGTCTGACTAATATAACTGCCACATCATAGCTTAGCTTGTATAAATTATATTAGTATTGCTTGAAAGTTCAAACCACTGTCGACGGAGCATGATTTCTTAATTGCCGGTGGTTATTCTGTGATGCAATGTCCCGGTAATCACAAACAAGTTGGTTGTATTGATTACTTAACAAAAGCTTCTATGGCTATGACCAATCCATGGACAGCAAAAGCTTGAAAGTTAAGACTCTCAAAATAGGGTTAAGTTGGCTTTTGCACAAACCTTGGAGCCAATGCTAGGTGTCAATCAGTGTAGAACTAGCCAAAATGAAGTTAATTACCTACTTGCTCAAAAAGCAGAGTGGCCTAATTAACCTAGCTCGACCATGCCATTCTGGGCTGATCTGATCAGACCAGTTATCACATTGTACATAGCAGGCACATAGAAGCCACGATAAGTAGAAAGAAAAGAGGATATGATTACAGGACGTTTTGCCTGAGGAATGTTGGTGTGCGAAAAAAATTGATATGGGTGAAAAAAAAGGTAATGAAAAGAAGGAGAAATGTATGAAGTGGAAGACCTACAAATGAAAACACATGATGAATAATCACTAACTCCCTTCTAATAGTAAAGATACAGATGAGCCATATGCAATGCATTAGTGGTAGGAACAGCCACGAAACTGTTAGCCGACGTCCATGTAAGTGAGAAGATTTGACTAGACTACTTGCAAAAATTAACCAAACCCTACTGGTAAATGATGATGGAGGGGGGGGGGGGGGGGGGATTTGACAGCGTAAGCGTCAGCCGATCAAGATGATGCATATTCAACCCATTGGATTTAGGCCACCTGGTCCTAGAAATCCCATCATTTTTCTGTAGGAAACATTTCAGCAACTTTAGAAATTGTGCAGGTCCATACTAACTTGGCTTGTGTAGGCTCATTTCTTTTAGCGGCTTAAATAATAGGGCCTATCTAGAACTCAGTCGACTGGGACTTACAAGTCTCGATTGAGTGACGCTAGCGTAGTTGTGGTGCTATGAGCAGCATGGCTGGAAGCTGTGATCATTCGTACGACATGCTGCAAACGGTGACGGCAGGTGTTGTGAGATGTGCCGTGAGCAACAACGATAGATGTTGCGATTGGTCTGACTAGATGCTGCAAACAGCAATGACGACTGGTGGGGCGACGTGTTGCCAGCGATGAGGGCACACTAGTAGAAAAGGGGGCAAAGGTCCAGCCGGGTCTGCCCATTAGTCCCGGTTCAGTCCAGAACCGGGACCAATGGGGGTATTGGACCCGGTTCGTGAGCCCAGGGGGCCGGCCGGGCCACGTGGGCCACTGGTCCCGGTTCGTCTGGACCTTTTGGTCCCGGTTGGTGGGACGAACCGGGACCAATGGACCTGGCTCCTGGCCCACCACCATTGGTCCCGGTTGGTGGCATGAACCGGGACCAAAGGCTCCCCTTTAGTCCCGGTTCATGCCACCAACCGGGACCAATGAGGTGCCTATATATACCCGCTCGCGCAAGAGCAGAGCACACTGCTCTATTTTTTCTGGCCGAGGGAGAGTGGGCTTGGCGGTACTCTAGCTCACCTCCTATGCACACAAGGTGTTCGATGGAATGCCCGAGCCACACTACTTAAGCTTTCTCCTCTCCAAGCTCAACCTCCAAGCTCCATTTTCCTCAATATTTGTCTACGTTTAGCGGTCCGTCACGCCCCGTCCCCGTCTTCACCGCCGTCGATCACCCGCGCCGAGCTCATCGCCGGCACCACCGTGGTGAGCCTCTTGTTCTTATCTTCTTTCTGAAAGGAAAAAATATACTTACTTGTATGTTTACATAGATACTTGTATCATTTTCTTACTTTTATTATTGCATCTTATATAGTGCGATGGTTTTGGTATCCACCCCCGTCGGCCCTCGTCATGTCTATGATTTGGATGTGGTATATATATTATCTTTATAACTATTGGTTCATTTATTGTTTATGAAAATTATGCCGACCAACGTGACATAGATTTTATTTATGTAGGATGTATGTGAATCGGAAATTCCAACCGACCCTATTGTCGAGAGGTTAAATTTAGTTGAAGAAGAAAACAATTTCTTGAAGGAAAAAATAAAAAAAATTGAGGAGGAGAAGATGATATTGGAGTTGCATGTTGCGGATGTCGTCGATGATCACAAGATCAAGATGGATGCAATGCGCTTGAAGATGTGGAAGATTAAAAAATATGTCATTCATACCGAGGCTTGGTATCATTATGCCGTTGGATCAATTGTTACCTTGGTTGCGATTATGATCGCATTTGTTTTCGCATTGAAATGTTTTACATAGTTTCAATGTATGGTTTAATTAATTAGATGCTCTGGAGAGGTATATATTGTTAGATGAGAACTATGTATGTACTGGTTTTAATGTGATGATGAACTTCTATTAATTTGGACACTTAATTATATATAATGCACGTAGATGAACCGGCAATGGATGTACGGTGACAGACACACCTCCGAGTACATTAAGGGCATGCATGAGTTTGTCGATGCGGCTGAGGCAAACAAGCAGAATGGTTTTATGTGTTGTCCATGCACTAAATGTGAGAATACGATGTCTTACTCTAACAGGAAAATCCTTCACTCCCACCTGCTTTACAAGGGTTTCATGTCACACTATAATGTTTGGACGAGGCATGGAGAAATAGGGGTTATGATGGAAGACGGCGAAGAAAAAGAGTACGATGACAACTATGTGCCCCCTGAATACGGTGATGCTACAACGGGAGGGAGCTGGTGAAGATTAAGAGGAACCAGACGATGTGCCCAATGATGCTGCAACGGGTGAAGCTGCTGAAGATCAAGAGGAACCAGACGATGTGCCCAATGATGATGATCTCCGCCGGGTCATTGTCGATGCAAGGACGCAATGCGAAAGTCAAAAGGAGAAGCTGAAGTTCGATCGCATGTTAGAGGATCACAAAAAAGGGTTGTACCCCAATTGCGAAGATGGCAACACAAAGCTCGGTACCATACTGTAATTGCTGCAGTGGAAGGCAGAGAATGCTGTGTCTGTCAAAGGATTTGAGAAGCTACTGAAAATATTGAAGAAGAAGCTTCCAAACGATAATGAATTGCCCGACAGTACGTACGCAGCAAAGAAGGTCGTATGCCCTCTAGGATTGGAGTGGAGAAGATACATGCATGCCCTAATGACTGCATCCTCTATCGCGGTGCATACAAGGATCTGAACGCATGCCCGGTATGCAGTGCATTGCGGTATAAGATCAGACGAGATGACCCTGGTGATGTTGACGACGAGCCCCCCAGGAAGAGGGTTCCTGCGAAGGTGATGTGGTATGCTCCTATAATACCACGGTTGAAACGTCTGTTCAGAAACGGGGAGCATGCCAAGTTGATGCGATGGCACAGTGAGGACCGTAAGAAAGACGGGAAGTTGAGAGCACCCGCTGACGGATCGCAGTGGAGAAAAATCGAGAGAAAGTACTGGGATGAGTTTGCAAAGGACCCAAGGAATGTATGGTTTGCTTTAAGCGCGGATGGCATTAATCCTTTCGGGGAGCAGAGCAGCAATCACAGCACCTGGCCCGTGACTCTATGTATGTATAACCTTCCTCCTTGGATGTGCATGAAGCGGAAGTTCATTATGATGCCAGTTCTCATCCAAGGCCCTAAGCAACCCGGCAACGACATTGATGTGTACCTAAGGCCATTAGTTGAAGAACTTTTACAGCTGTGGAATGAAAACGGTGTACGTACGTGGGATGAGCATAGACAGGAGGAATTTAACCTAAAGGCGTTGCTATTCGTGACCATCGATGATTGGCCCGCTGTCAGTAACCTTTCAGGACAGACAAACAAAGGATACCACGCATGCACGCACTGTTTAGATGAAACTGAAAGTATATACCTGGACAAATGCAGGAAGAATGTGTACCTGGGCCATCGTCGATTTCTTCCGACCAACCATCAATGTCGAAAGAAAGGCAAGCATTTCAAAGACGAGGCAGATCACCGGAAGAAGCCTGCCATGCGTACCGGTGATCACGTACTTGCTATGGTCAATGATTTACACGAAAGAAGGGTCCCGGCGCACTAGCTGTTCCGAATGACGCTGAGGGACACGCACCCATGTGAAAGAAGAAATCTATATTTTGGGACCTACCCTACTGGAAAGACCTAGAGGTTTGCTCTTCAATCAGGATGCACGTGACGAAGAACCTTTGCGTGAACCTGCTAGGCTTCTTGGGCATGTATGGAAAGACAAAAGATACACCTGAGGCACGGGAGGACCTGCAACGTTTGCACGAAAAAGACGGCATGCCTCCGAAGCAGTATGAAGGTCCTGCCAGCTACGCTCTTACGAAAAAAGAGAAAGAAATCTTCATTGAATGCCTGCTCAGTATGAAGGTCCCGACTGGCTTCTCGTCGAATATAAAGGGAATAATAAATATGCCAGAGAAAAAGTTCCAGAACCTAAAGTCTCATGACTGCCACGTGATTATGACGCAACTGCTTTCGGATGCATTGAGGGGGCTTCTACCGGAAAACGTCCGATTAGCCATTGTGAAGCTATGTGCATTCCTCAATGCAATCTCTCGGAAGGTGATCGATTCAGAAATCGTACCAAGGCTAAGAAGTGATGTGGCGCAATGTCTTGTCAGTTTCGATCTGGTGTTCCCACCATCCATATTCAATATCATGACGCACGTGCTAGTTCATCTAGTCGACGAGATTGTCATTCTGGGGCCTGTATTTCTACACAATATGTTCCCCTTTGAGAGGTTCATGGGAGTCCTAAAGAAATATGTCCGTAATCGCGCTAGGCCAGAAGGAAGCATCTCCATGGGCCATCAAATAGAGGATGTCATCGGGTTTTATGTTGACTTTATTCCTAGCCTTAAGAAGATAGGTCTCCCTAAATCGCGGTATGAGGGGAGACTGACTGGAAAAGGCACTCTTGGAAGTGACTCAATAATATGCAGGGACGGATATTCTTGGTCTCAAGCACACTACACAGTTCTACAGAACTCTACCTTGGTGACCCCGTATGTCGATGAACACAAGAACAGTCCTGCGCTCCAACACCCGGAGGCAGTGCGACGTGGATTACATGGTGAACACATCACGACTTCAGCAGTTGGTGGAAACACGTTCTCAGAGGTGAACAACACTGTTGTTGATGAGTTGAACTTGTTGTCCAGGGGGACCATCTTTGACTGTATTGACTACAAGGATACGAGATAAATGGGAATACATTTTACACGATCGCCCAAGATCAAAAGAGCACCAACCAAAACAGCGGTGTCCGCTTTGATGCAGCAACCGAGAGCGGAAAGGACACATATTATGGTTACATAGTGGACATATGGGAACTTGACTACGGACCCTGATTTTAAGGTCCCTTTGTTTAAGTGCAAATGGGTCAATCTGTTAGGCGGCGGGGTACAGGTAGACCCACAGTACGGAATGACAACAGTGGATCTGAAAAATCTTGGGTACATTGACGAACCGTTCGTCCTAGCCAATGATGTGGCACAGGTTATCTATGTGAAGGACATGTCTACCAAACCAAGAAAAAGAAAAGATAAGGAAGCGAATACATCATACGATGAGCCAAAGCGCCACATAGTTCTTTCAGGAAAAAGGGACATCCTGGGAGTGGACGGCAAGACAGACATGTCTGAAGATTATGAAAAGTTTCATGAAATTCCTCCCTTCAATGTCAAGGCTGACCCAAGCATCCTGATAAACAATGAAGATTATCCATGGTTACGGCGCAATAAGCAAATGACACAAGCGAAGAAAAAGTGAAGACTTTCTCCCGCAATAAGCAAATGCTATGTGGGTGAAATTATGATACCATCCCAACTTTCAACTTTTTCAGAGTTCATTTGAAATGCTTTCATGTCTTATGGTTCGAAACTTTGATACTTCGAAAGTGATTGTCCATTTTGTACACGAAGTGCATCAACTTTTTGTCATAACCCTCTCTACTTTTTGGAACATGCTATGTGGGTGAAATGATGAGACCATGCCAACTTTCAACCTTTTCAGAGTTCATTTTGAAATGCTTTCCAATTTCAGAGTCATTTAGCTCAAAGAATGAATTAATAGCAAACAGAATGAACTACAAAACTTTTATGAAAATAAAAACAATCAATTAAAATATTACGTTATGATCAACTAAAATAAAACTATAATATTCTTCAATAGCAAAAAGAATATAATTTGTGTGACCTAAAATCAAACTATAAGTATTTAATTGTAAGTATAAATAAAAAATAAATAGCAAAGAATTCTAATTTTATAGTAAAGTTATTCATAAACTAGTGATTCACACAAATTTTTAAAAATTCAAATTTAAACTATTTAAAATTTAAAACTAATGGCACTAACAGAAAGTTTATAATTTTTGTGACCTAAAAGCAAAAAGAAATCACTAAAAAACTGTAAGTATTTAGTTGTAAGTAGAAATAAAAAATAAATAGAAAAAAATTCTAATTTTATAGTAAAGTTATTCATAAACTAGTGATTCACACAAATTTTTAAAAATTCAAATTTAAACTATTTAAAATTTAAAACTAATGGCACTAACAGAAAGTTTATAATTTTTGTGACCTAAAAGCAAAAAGAAATCACTAAAAAACTGTAGGTATTTAGTTTTAAGTAGAAATAAAAAAATAAAAAACCAAAAAATGTAGAAATAAAAAAGAAAAAACCAAAAAAAATGCCACCTACTGGGCCTCCACGGCCTGAATACGACTAGAAACCCTACATGGGCCAGGATTCAGGACCGCAGAAGGCCCAATAGGCCCACAGGCAAAGCAGTGTCAAATTAGGCCCATAGGCCTGCAGTTCGGAGGAGTTCGAGAGGGAGGAGGCAGCAGAGCTTATAAACTAGTGTTGGGCGCTATCAACTAGCGATGTGGGACTAAACTTATGGGCGCGGGGCAGCACAAGGGTATTGGTCCCGGTTGGTGGCACCAACCGGGACTAAAGGTGGCATTGGTCCCGGTTGGTGGCACCAGCCGTGACCATTGCCCCCCTTTAGTCCCGGTTGGTGCCACCAACCGGGACCAATGGGCTTCGCTTCCCGCCCTTTGGGCTGCCGAAAAGAGGCCATTGGTCTCGGTTCGTGGCACCAACCGGGACTAATGCCCACCTTTAGTCCCGGTTGCTGCCACGAACCGAGACCAAAGCCTATTCTATATAAGGCCACACTTTGCAATTTTTCATTCTCATCTTGCAGTTGCCGCCCCTGACGCCGCCAGGCTGCCCCGACGCCGCCCGCCCCCATCGTCGCCGTCGCCCATCATCGCCGTCGCCCCGGCCCGCCCCCGTCGCCGTCGCCCTCGTCCCTGCCCCGACGCGCACCGCCCCGTCCCGCCCTCGCCGTCGCCCGCGCCGGCCGGCCCCTTGCCCGACGCCCGCCGCCCCGGCCCGCCGTCGCCGTCGCCCGCGTCTCCTACCCCAAGCGCGCGCCCACTGCCCCGTCGCCATCCTCGCCGCCGACTCCGCTGTCCTCCTCTGGTCCGGCCGGCGCCCTAGCTAGCATTTTTTTTCATATATATGCTTTTTTTCATATATATATATATGCTTGTTTTTTATATATATGTATACATATGTTCTTTGTGTATATATCTATGTTCATGTATATATGCAAAAGATTAGGATTAGAAGAGGGAGAAGAATATTAGGATTTTTTATATATATGTATACATATGTTCTCTGTGTATATATCTATGTTCATGTATATATGCAAAAGATTAGGATTAGAAAAATTAGGATTTTTTTCTGTTCATAGATTTTTTTGGTGATATTAATTATTGTAAATATGAAAATGTTTGTATATTCATATGAACAAATGAATTAGAAGAGGGAGAAGAAGAGGGGGTCGAGGGTCGTTGAACATGAGAGGAGGAAGAGGATAAAAAAAGAAGAGGAATAAGAAAAGAAAAAAGAGGAGAAGAAAGAGTAGAGGAGATGATCTTCTCCTCTATTCTTTCTTCTCCTCTTTTTTTCTTCTTCTTCCTCTTTTTTTATCGGGAACGAGGGTCGTCGAGGGTCGCCGAGCGGTAGAGGAAGAAGAGGATAAAATAGAAGAGGAAGAAAAAAAAGAGAGGGGTCGACGGTCGCCTAGGGGTCGAGGGTCGAGAGGGGGTCTAGGGTCGCCGAGAGGGGAGAGGAAGACGAGGAGAAATAAATAAGAAGAAGAAATAAATAGAATATATTCTATTTTCTCTTCTTCTCCACTATTCCTTTCTTCTTCTCCTCTTCTTTTTCTTCTTTTTTTTCTTCGACACGTGGGGGGCGGGGTCGAGAACGTCGGACATTCATGAGAGAGGCGAGGAAGAAGGGGAAGAAGAGGGAGAAGAAGAGGAAGTCTTCTCCTCTATTCTTTATTTTCTTCTTTTTTCTTCTTCTTCCTCTTTATTTTATCGGGAACGAGGGTCGTCGAGAGGTCGAGGAGCGGTAGAGGAGAAACCGTAAATAGAAAGTATCGTCGGTGTGAGATACATGTACCGTCGGTGTCGGACACTACACCCACATCCCACAAGTGGCGCGGGCTTCGACGCCCACGTCACTTGTGGGACGTGGATGTAGTGTCCGACACCGAAGGCCACATGTATCTCACACCCACGATACTTGCTAGCTATTTAGGGTTTCCTCTACCGAAAAGAAGAGGAGAAATAAATAAGAAGAAGAAAAAAGAAGAAAAAGAAGAGGAGAAGAAGAAAGGAATAGTGGAGAAGAAGAGAAAATAGAATATATTCTATTTTCTCTTTTCTCCACTATTCCTTATTCTATTTTATCTTCTTCTCTACTATTCCTTTCTTCTTCTCCTCTTTTTTTTCTTCTTTTCTTCTTCTTCTTCTTCTTCTTCTTCTTCTTCTTCTTATTAGCCGGAAGTAGAGAGAGGTTTCCTAGTGTCAAAGTATTGAAGAAATCCATGCCTTCATCATTAGCCGGAAGTAACCAGGGCATGTTGGTACGAAGTTCTGCAAAGTTGTTTTGGAATGGAGTCCCGGATAGAATAATCCGCTTTTTGGTACGAATTCAGCAAAGGCCTTCCAAATAGCGATATTCGGAAGGCTCTTGCTGAACTTTGTACCAAAAAGCGAATTATCCTATCTGGGACTCCGTTCCAGAACAACTTTGAAGAGCTTCGTACCATCATGCACATGTTACTTTCGCCTAATGATGAAGACATGGTTTTGTTGAATCCCTTGACACTAGGCAACCTCCCGACCCCTCGGCGATCCTATCGAACATGAGAGGAAGAAGAGGATAAAAAAAGAAGAGGAAGAAGTAAAAAAGAGGAGAAGAAAGAATAGAGGAGATCTTCTCCTCTATTCTTTCTTCTCCTCTTATTTTTCTTCTTCTTCCTCTTTTTTTTATCGGGAACGAGGGTCGTCGAGGGACATAGATGTAGTGTCGTCGCTGTCGATATATACCCCCTCCCGATAGCTTACTATGATTAGGTAGCTTGTTCTACGTTTGGCACTAATATATCCATCTGTCATGTTTGAATAATAATTGCCATGTTGTAAATATTTGTAGAAACTATGGACACCGCCCTAGATGAAGCAACAAAAGAAGCGTTGTTGAGGGACATAATCGCAGAAGGAAGTGATGCCATCTCGTTGTTTCTCAACGAAACCGATGGTCTGGAAGGAGAGGGTGAACAAGCTGGCTACGGTGACCTAATGCCGATGCAAGAAGAAGAACATGAGGACGGCTCCGGTGACCCAATGCCGGTGCAAGAAGGAGACCGTGATGACGGCTCCGGTGACCGAACCGAGTCCGGCCAGGTATATATATTAGTTAAGCCTATGCTGACTAGCTGATTGATGCATTCATTGTTTTGGTATGTACACATATTAATTAAGTCTTTGTTCTTTTTTCTAGCCCTCCGAATCGAGCACAACTTCGGTAAAGAGACGAGGCCCGAAGAAAAGATTGAGCTCGGATGAAAAGTTTGAGATCATAGCAATCGCGCCCGACGGCCAACCTATTGAACCCCTCCGGACAAAGAGCGCATTTGTTGCTCAGTGCGGGGTTCTGGTTAGGGACAAGATCCCGATAAGCATCCAGCAATGGTTTAAGCCGGCTACAGAAGACCCTGAGGTGTCTTATGTCAATGATATGCAGAAAAATGATCTTTGGACTGAGCTGAAGTCAAATTGCACCCTACCGCCTGAGGATAATCCAGAGAACCCAGTTAAAGAGAAATTAATCAAGTCTTTTGCTCTGAAGAGGATGCAGAACTATTCAGGAGGTGGAAGAAAGAGTTGAATAAGTTTGTCGAAAATAATGAGACACCAGAATTCAAGGGCAGATATGAGAAGATCAGAGATCACTGGCCCGCATTTGTGGCCCACAAGACATCAGAAAAGAGTAAGAAGATGTCGGCGACAAACAAGAAAAATGCTGCGAAGAAGAAGCTTCACCATCGCACGGGGTCAGGTGGCTACCTCGTAGCCCAGCCTAAGTGGTCCAAGAGTGAGAATGATCTGGTTCATAAAGGGATCGAACCAGAGACAAATAACTGGCCAGATCGTTGCCGGACTTGGTTCTTTGGGGCTGGCGGAACCCTGGACCCTGAAACAGGGAAGTGCATTTGGACGAACGATCAAATGGACATACCTGTCAGTAAGCTTAAGCAGTATATCGAAGCAGCGCAGGAAGGGACGTTCTTTCCAGACAGAGAGAACGACGAGCTCACAATGGCCCTCGGGAATCCTGAGCACCCTAGACGGACACGAGGCACGCCAGGCTCCGTTCCGTGGAAGGTTGGGTTTCCGGACGCAGGCGGTTACAAATCCCATGAGAGGAGGAAAAAAGTGCAGCAGACCCAAATGCAGGCGCTGCAAGCAAGGGTGGACGCGATAGAGGAACGAGAAGCAAATCGCAGCAAACGTACTGCCGAAGCCTCCCCCGAAGCTACCCCGCCATCTCAGCGCAGAAGCAGCGTGGCTTCCACCGAGCTGCTTCAGCCAGAGCAGGCCTTGACGGCTCCTGCCAGCTATCCCGTGGATGCTATCACGGAGTCTCAAAATTGCCACCTTATGACGCAATGGATGAATTTGAAGGTCAAGGCGGCTGTTGGCTCTGTTTATCCTACTGAACCCGGCGCAACTTTTCACTGCCGGCCGATTCCAGAAGGATATGCTAGGGTGATGGTGGATGAGATAACGGAGGGATTTGAGGACCTCTAGCTTGACCACCCTACCGGTGAAGGGGAGACTCGGCTGGGGTCTGCTTTGAAGACTCCATGCCTATGGCGGAAGGAGCTCATCAACCTTCCGAACTGGACGCCTCCGCCTCCTCCTCCTCCTCCGGCGAGTCAGGGCACTCCGCCTCCTCCTCCGGCGAGTGACGATCAGGGCCCTCAGCCGGCTCCTTCTCCGGCGTGTGGCGGCACTCCGCCTCCTTCTCCGCCTGTGTCGACGCGCCCGAGCAGCCAGCCTCCTCCTTCGCCGCCTCGTCAGCAAGGGCGGAAGAGACCTGCCGACGCTCCAGCTGCTCCGGCGTGTCGTAGTCCTTCTCCTCCACTGCTTAAGCAAGTAAAGAAGACAACCGCTACGTCTGCTCGGTCGGCGTCTAGCAGTACAACCAGAGGCGGGAGGACATACAGATTCGGTCCTTCTCTGAAGACTCCAGAGAAGTTACCATACGAGAGGACCCAGGAGGAGAACGCCGAGATCGCGCGAGAAGAAGTGAAGAAATTCTTTGAAGGGGTGAAAGCAAAGAAACATCCACCTCCGGAGGAGAAGGTAGATCGGGTGAAAGTGAAGCGCACTCTGGCTGCCCTGACAAAACCACCGAAGTCTGATCCGCCGAAAGGAAACTATGACCGCATTATTGGAAAAGAATTTGCCGAAGCGGAGCGGTCGGGAAGTACTGTCAGTGATCAAAGGCTGAAAGAACGACGAGCTGGGAAACAAATTGCCCAGCTCGGCGAACAAGCGAAGCAATCGTGCCCCCCGCTCAAGGTGCCTAGCCACAACGTCAATAATGATCCGAGGATGGTGCCCGGTTATAGCGATCTTGCAGATTACCTGCCCGACGAAGTACATTATGAACCCATGGACGTGCAGATACAAAGATACGAGTACGGGAAGCCTCTCGTCAAAGATGAAAGATCTCTATCAACGATGATGCGAAGATTGCATGATTGGTACTTGAAAATCTGCAGAGACTCTGGGGGGAGGAGTACTTTGTATGCGAGAGTTAAACCGGAGCATGACCTCGTTGGAATTGATCTGTTGCCTGTTCCATTTGAGGAGTTCTATCAGTTTTTTAATCAATTGGCCCTCGATAAAACAACGGTCGCCTGCTACTGTCTGTAAGTAGTACTACTTCTGTCATTAAGTTTCTCTATATAGCTTAGCTCTTTCATTGCATGTATTTATAATCATCCTCACTATATTATGCAGATTGAAGATCGTCGAATTGAAGAAAAGACAAGTCGGTGATATTGGGTTCATTAACACATATCTCATAGATGCAACTCAGGTTAAACTTCATGCCGCAGCTACCGAGGCCAGCTTGCTACGATCGTTCGTAATAAATCAAAACAAAGATATAATACTCTTTCCTTACAATTTCAGGTGAGTGTTACTGTCTTGTGCGTATTCGGTTTCCCTTATATATTAGTCAAGGTTATAGTAATGTAATTGATGAGTTATGCATGTGTGTGCAGTTACCACTATATTCTCCTAGAGATTAAGCTTGAGCAGGGAGTAGTAACCGTCTTGGACTCTAAACGAAAAGATCCCAAGGAGTATGCGGACATGACTGAAATCCTCAAGAAGTAAGTTAAATCGATCATTATCCACTATATCAGCAACTTTGTTCATTTCCTGATATCAAGTAATTGTTTTCTTTGTCCGGCAGGGTTTGGAGAAAATTCACCAAAACAGTTCCGGGACTGCCGAAGGAGCTGGAATTTAGACACCCGAAAGTAAGTACTATAGTAGCATGTTCCGCGCATCTCCTAGTGATTCAAGCGCTAGTTTTATCAATACCATTTAGCAATCTTGCTTATCAGTTTGATTGACCTCTATTTCTTGTAAAGTGGTTGTGGCAGGAACAAGAGAATGATTTCTGTGGATACTACATCTGCGAGTCCATCCGCCACACGACCTGTGAGCGGGGCGGGTACTCTAACGAACAATATGAAGTACGTAAATAACAACATTCACAATTTTATTTTATTACCATCATTTGTGTTGAGTTTCATTCATTTATATATATATATATATATGTATTGACCCCCTTCTTCAAATTAGATGTTTCGAAAGCGGGATGAACTCCTAGCACCAGCTCGCATGCGAGCAATTCAAGAGGAATTGGCGGCATTCTTTCTTGACCACGTGTTCCCTGAAGACGGAGAATTCTATGTGGACCCTGAGTCCGTATGATTATATTTGTAAGAGATAATTATTGTATATATGTAGCCGGTAGTGTCAGATAGATATACGAGAACTTGTTGTTCGACCAATCTCTCGGAGAAGGAGAGGTGGTCGATATCACTTCTCTCTGTATATATGCATATATGTTCATGACAATCTTTTGTTTCCTTCGTTTGATTACTAGCTAGCTAGCGTGTCTAGTCCTCTCTATATACGTATGTATAGTACGCAGCGTCGACCAAGCACGGACATAACAGAGGACACTTCTCTCTATTAATTATAACTAGCTAACACAATATATGAAACACCTAAATTAACCCCCCAAAACCCCCACCCCCCCCCCCCCTCCCTTCAAAAAAAACCCCAGCCACAGAAATGCTGACGCGTGGATGCCTATTGGTCCCGGTTGGTGCCACCAACCGGGACCAAAGGGTCTCCTGACTGGGCTCTGCGCACTGCCCACGTGGAGGGCCTTTAGTCCCGGTTCTGGATTGAACCGGGACTAAAGGGGGGAGGTATTAGTACCGACACTTTAGTCCCGGTTCCGGAACCGGGACTAAAGGCCCTTACGAACCGGGACTATAGGCCCTTTTTCTACCAGTGGGGTAGAGTACTTTGCAACAAATTGAAATACATATGAAACATTATTTACTACGGAAAATAGGGATTATTCCTAAAATAGGGGGTTTAATTGCTCATAAATCCCACAATATTTAGCGCCAGATTATTAGTTGCCAGAGAAAACAAACGCAGGCATCCTGACATGCAGAAGCGGTCCACCTAATCTCTCGCCTGGACTTAGTAGCAGATCGTGTAACTGAACTGGGGGTTTATCCATACGTTTGCACTCTACTTGAGACAATTGAGAAATGCAAGGAAACAAATTGATGCGCTTAATTGCATCCCAAAATATATTTAGGAAGAACTTAATGTGACTTGTTTTTACGGGTGAGAACTTAATGTCACTTTAATCCATCCTCTATAAAATGCTACTCCGAATATGTCAATGGCACCACCATCATCCATCACCAACCATCTGCTCCATTGTTTTCCGTGCCCATCGATCGACCACATCTTCTTACCTAGCTGGTCAGATCCAGACCAGATCAGATGAGGAGGTCTAAAGTGCTGCTGCTCTTCGCCATCGCCTTGATCATGATCTCATCCGGTGCGTGCATCTGCATATGCATGGTCGATCATGTGCTATATAGTAAGTATGTATCCACTAAGTATATTTTGCATGCATGCAGGTGCGGATGCGTGGTGTAAATATGACGCCGTCCTTCCGAAGCACTTTTGCAAGCAAGAAGGGTGCTTGGCCAACTGCCAGAAGCATCTGCAGGAGTACGTGTGCCCGGACTGCATCACGCTCGAGTCCGCCGCCTGCATGAATGATGGCTCGCTTGCGCCCTTGGACGGAGCTTGCTACTGCTACATCTGCTCCAAGGATTAGTCCATCCTTACTAATTTCCATACATCTGCTCATCAGTGGATACCCTGTCCATGTTACGGACATGCATATGCAAAATGCAGAGCTAATTCTACTTATTCTCGCAATAAAACTCTAGCTAATTCTGAGCAAAATGTTGAGTTTTATTTTCCTTTTGCAGTGGGTTACAATCAGTTTCACGTAATCTAATGACCTCTCGCAATAAAAATCTAGTCAATTCTGAGCAAATTGTAGAGTTAATTCTACTTCTTGCAATAAAACTCTAGTTAATTCAGAGCAAAATTTAGAGTTTTTTTTGCGGGGGTTACAATCAGTTTCACATAATCTAGTGACTTCTCGCAATAAGACTCTAGTGGCATCGAATAGTCCAGAAATACTTTCTGACGGCTGGTTGGCCACTACTATGGCTGTGTGCATCACAAGGATTAAAAAGTTGATGGTTCCAACCTCTTTTTTCTGAAACAATTGCTTTCTGAAAAGCCATTGCTTATCAAAATATCAGATAATTCTGAAGTCGATCCCCACTAAATGTGCTATAGCAAATTAGAATTCCTTAGATGCTTAATACCCTATCTGTCTTAATTGTGGGGTCACATGTCACTTCTTTCTCTTCTACTTTAACCCCTCAAACCAGGTGAGAGAAGTGAGAAATATTCTTTTATACCTTATTGCTTATTCTTTTTTTTTACCCACACAGACCGATTGTTTACACTCCCCCACCTAGCTAGCTCATGAGCAACTGCATTTGACTCACGATTACAATGCTTTATGAAACCTTCCCAAAATCTTGCAAAAGGTTCATGCACTCCTCCAGAATAGGTGCCGCCACCATGCCTTGGCCTTCATTCTCCTTTATGGCATCTGTAACAATAATATTGTCCATCCTTACTAACACATTGTTGCATCCCAAATTATGGAGAAACTTGAGGCCTTCTCTCAGTGCAGCCGCCTCTGCGCAAACCACATCAACTACATGAGTTAGTTTTGCCGTGGCTGCTCCAATGAAGTTACCGCGGTTGTCTCGCACTATGGCTCCACATCCTCCTGATTGTTCGACCACATAAAATGACGCATCCACATTCAGGACCTGTTGATTTGCAAGAACCACTGGCCACTTATTCAGTCTACGGGAGCTCTTCGTTTTCCCAGTAGCACGGACAAAGTTCAGAGTTACATCCTGGATCGCCATCGTCGTCCGCTGAGGATTTAGGATTGTTTCTCTGCAAACAAATTGTCTGCGCTGCCACCGTAGATACCAACAGGTCGCCGCTATAACCTCGGGCAAGTAAACTCCATCCGTGTACGCCCCCTAATGTTCATCATCGCAAAGAATAAACTGGAGTGTACCTGCCCCAGTCCGATTGGTGCTAGCTCCTGAAACCAAAGGATAATGTCCGAGCGCAGTCCAGACTGCCCGACCTCTGTTGCAAGTAAACAACGCATGACGAACATCTTCTGCTCCTTCTGTACAGAATGGGCAGTGTGACCTACTGCCTATATGACGATTTGCGAGCACACTGTAACACGAGATTGCATTGTGTAAGCATTTCCAGATGAATATCTTGACTTTAGCTGGTAGTTTCAGTTGCCACATTTTCTTCCATACAGGGTGTGGGTTTGAGCCACTCTGGTATGTTTTCCTCTCCTCTTCCTTAATATAAGTATCTTCCCATAGTTTGTGGTAAGCTGAGCAAACTGAAAATCGACCATTCCTGTTTAGGTGCCACGCCACAAAGTCTTCTGTAGCTTGCTGTAATAAGGGAATTTGGAGAATATGTTCTGCATCTATAAGCCAGAAATTATCCCGGATTAACTGTTCATCCCATTCTCCCGAATATGGATCAATCAACTCACATACTTTCGAGAGCATTTGACCTCCACGGACAGTAAGGATTTTCCTTGAGGCACTATTAGGGATCCAACAATCTACCCAATGTTTATTCTTGTTCCGCCCCCCCACTCGCCAAATGTGACCCTTCTTAAAAACTTGGATCCCCGCCCAAATGCTCTGCCATATGAACGAAGAGCCCTTCTTTAGCTCACAGTTGAGTATATCTCCATTCGAGTAGTATCTCGATCTGAGGACTTGTTGGGGATGTAGCTATCAGTTATGACCCACCCAGGAGGGGCCGGGTCAGCCCCAATGGCGGGTTACACAAGGAGCCCAGTAAACATTAAGATGATAGTTTATCAAATCTTATAGAAGGCCCAATATTGCAAACCGCCGTATGTAAGGGAGACTTGTAAAGAAAGGCATGTAAAGGAAGTCACCGAGCCAGACACGATTATGAGCCGGCCGGGACTCTGTCGGCCACCAGGCGTCAACCCGTGTATATAAGGGGATGACCCGGTGGCGGCTTAGGGCAAGAAACAAGAGATCGATAACCAAGCCGGCGAGTTAAGCCTCTTGGTGATCGAAACCCCAGCAATACCAACACAACTAGACATAGGCTTTTACCTTCATTGTAAGGGGCCGAACTAGTACAAAATCTCTCGTGTCCGTTGTCCCGATTAACCCCTTTAAGCTTCCTAGTTGCGATGACCCTACGACTAAGTCCTTTCGCTAGGACATCTGTCGTGACAATTCCACGACAGTTGGCGCCCATGGTGGGGCCAACGCACGATGGATTTGTGTTCTTGAAGGGAAGCTTCGAAGGGCTCAAGGGATACGCTGTGGGCCGGATGACCAAGAGTCGTCGCGGCAAGCTCTACATCGACGACAAAGGCTGGGGCCCCGAGGCCGGCTCAATTGAGTATGGGTACCGGGTCCCCTTCGGCAAAATTCACGTCTTCATCGGCCGGATCGGTGAGTCAAGCCCTGAGCCGGACATCCACACCAACCTCGTCGAGATGGCTCAGCACGTGAGGACCACCCGTGTTCAATCTGTCGTGAAGCATGCTTTCGTAGGATGCGTCCACGGCGGTGAATACTCTGGAGGATCGGTGGAAGGCGCTGAGACGGCCATCTGTTCTGATGCTACATCATCAACAGGTGAGACGGACTCTTTGTATCAGCTGCAGGATGGCATGCTCGGGGGATGTTCCGATAGCAGCAGTATTCCGGACCCCCTTGAGCCGCCAAATTGGGCCGGAGTCTTCATGGCAGGAACACAGCCCGGACAGAACTCCACAGCAGCAACAGCCACCAGGTCGGCGGCCGCCGGGTCAGGAGACCCCGCGCACCCCGCGGCTCAGATTCCGATGGACCTCATGGATAAACTGACGACCCTGTTATCTGCCATGGTAGAACCGGCGAATCAAGCTCAGCATGATGCAGAGGTGGCACGTGTACGTGAGGAGATGATACAAGCCAAGGAAAACTTAGCAGCAGAGGAGGTCAGGATGGCCGCGGAACGGGCGACTTTGGACGCACATGCTCAGCAGCTCCAGGCGGAGACTTTCTGGCTCTCGGTGGACCTGAATGCGTCGTACGAGGTCATCAAGAGAAGGCACCAGAAAACTCAGTCACGTCTGCCTCTGACACTCGATCTTAGGAACCTTTTTAATACACCCGGGGCTGGGGCAAGTAACCCGGCGGAGCCAAATCGGATCATGACGCCCGGAGCACCAGCTCAGCCTCGCACCATGGAACCACCTCGTATACACACCGCTCCGCCTCTTTATGTGCCAACACTGCCGGGCCACTTCTCCAATCCCCTGCAGAACCTCATTGCAGCTTCGGCCCGTTTGGCGGCTCTCCGAATGGAAGGTGACACTCCGGCAGCGATAGAAACACGAAGGGTGAGAGAACTTCTTCAAACAACTCTGGCACAGCAGGATGCATAGTCCTACAGTCGAGACATGATCCATTCAACTCCTCGCCCAATCCGGAGCCCAAGCTACAGTAGGCATATGGAGTCAGCTGACATGTCAAGCAATGCTCAACGCCGCAACCGGCCGCACAGGTATGAGCCGGTGCAGGCTGGAGCCGTTAACTTGGCGGATCAGGAGAGGATCCGGCAAGAGGCGGAGCGAGCGGTTCAACTGGCAGCAGAGCAGGCGGCTCATCAGACCTTTCCGGCTTACCCAGCAACCTCAGTTGAGGCAGGGGTGACCACAAAAACCGGAGGTGTCCCTTGCCTGGTGCCAGCCATATGTAATGAGCGTTTGCCAAAATACTTCAAGGGGCCCCGTAAGATGCCTAATTACACGGCCGACTTACAGCCTGGGGCTTGGATTGACAGTTATGAGATGGCTATGGAGTTGTTGGAGGTTAGCGACGCGGCAATGGCCAAGTATTTCACTATGATGTTGGATGGAACAGCTCGTACTTGGTTGAAGGGGTTGCCACCCAATTCCATCGGCTCATGGGCGGAGTTGAAGGCCCGGTTTATCCAGAACTTCAAAGACACGTGTAAGCATCCTATGTCGATTGTGGACCTGACTAATTGTAAGCAAGAGGACGGTGAGTCTATAACCCATTGGGTGCGCCGGGTCAAGGAGATAATGCATTCGTCTGATAAGATGGATGCCGGCTCAGCAGTCTTGATGTTGGAAAAAAATTGCCGTTTTGAACCTCTGAAGCAGAAGTTGGGCGGCTGAAGCATGACTGCAATGACATGGGCCAGTTGATGGAGGCTCTCATCAAGTATGCTGATTTTGATAGTACCAAAGACCCGGTGTCTGATGAAGAAAAGACAGCGAAGGGAAAGAAGAACAGCAATGGCAAGGGTCACTAGCATAACCCAACAAATCAAGGAGGTAATAAGCGTAAGACTGATGAGTCTGTCGCTAACACCAATGCGCAGGGAGGAAATCAACGGTGCAAGGGCAGGCAACCCCCTCGGTCGGGCGGGTCAGGTCCCATCCTTGAGCAACTATTGAATGAGCCTTGTCCAAGGCACGGCACCCGGGAGAAGCCAGCCACCCACCTGTGGAAAGGTTGTACAATCATGAAGGCGTTTAAAAATTCAAACACATTTGATGGAGGTCACGGCCCAGGTGGCGGTTTCCATGGCCCGGGCGCCGGTTCAGGTGGAGGAGGATTTCACGGTCAGGGCCATCCTGGTAACCAAGGAGGATACTATCCACAACCCGGCCAAGGTAATCAGCAGCAACAGTCCGGATATCAGAGCAACCCAAAACAGCTGAATAGTGGGCAATGCCATGTGTTCACCACTAGTTTGTGTAAGAGGGACCAGAAGCTTCACAAGAGGGACGTCAATGCCGTTGAGCCGGCGATTCCACGTTACTTACGTTGGTCAGAGCAGCCTATTGTGTGGAGCAGAGAAGATAACCCATCCCGGGTTGATTATCCGGGTCACTTGGCCTTGGTAGTGGCGCCGCAGGTCGGTGGATATAAATTCACTAAGGTACTCATGGATGGAGGCAGCAGCATCAACATCCTCTACTATGAGACGTTCCGCCGGATGGGATTGACTGATAACAGTCTTAAACAATCCAACACTATTTTTCACGGTGTGGTGCCTGGAAAGTCGGCATACCCAGTTGGTAAGATTGAACTGGAAGTAGCCTTTGGAGATAAGTATGACTCCAGAGCAGAAAAATTACCCTTTGAGGTGGTTAAGATCAAAAGCCCATATCATGCTCTGTTCGGACTGCCGGCTTATGCCAAGTTCATGGCCCGGCCGTGTTATGTATATTTGCAGCTCAAGATGCTGAGTCTGTTTGTGCAACAGAGGAGTTAAAGTTTTACAAGGATCACATTGACCCGCCAGACATGACGTCGTTAAAGAAACCAACAACAGAGCATGAGCCGGTGTTAAAGTTCAAATCAGCTGATGACACCAAGATGGTTGACTTTGTGCCTGGCGACTCATCCAAGCAGTTCGTCATCAGTGCAAACTTGGATCCAAAATAGGAAAGCGCGCTCATCGAGTTCATCCGTGAGAACCGGGACATCTTTGCATGGAAACCTTCCGACGTGCCGGGTGTCCCGAGGGAACTCGCTGAGCACACTCTCAATATTGATCCAAAATTTAAACCTGTGAGACAGTTTCTCTGGCGGTTCAATGAAGAAAGGCACAAGGACATTGGAGAAGAGGTGGCCCGGCTCTTGGCGGCCGGGTTCATTGTAGAAGTCTTTCACCCAGAGTGGTTAGACAACCCGGTGCTTGTACTCAAAAAGAACGGCACCTTTTGCCCTCCCCCGTATTGATCAAATTATCGATGCTACGGCGGGTTGTGCACGGTTGAGTTTCTTGGATGCTTATTCAGGTTATCATCAAATCAATATGGCAGTCAAAGATCAGAAGAAGACGGCTTTTATCACTCCTTGTGGAGCTTTCTGCTATGTGTCTATGCCTTTTGGGCTTAAGAGTGCCCAGGCAACTTACCAACGGTGTGTGCAGAATTGTCTTCATGAACAGATTGAGCGTAATTTTCATGCTTATGTGGATGATATAGTGGTAAAATCCAGGAAAGAGGAAACCTTGGTCACAGATCTGAAACAGACCTTTGATAATCTCCGGGTCTACAAAATGATGCTTAACCCGGCTAAGTGTGTTTTTGGAGTCCCAGCCGGCGAGTTAAGCCTCTTGGTGATCGAAACCCCAGCAATACCAACACAACTAGACGTAGGCTTTTACCTTCATCGTAAGGGGCCGAACTAGTATAACATCTCTCGTGTCCTTTGTCCCGATTAACCCCTTTAAGCTTCCTAGTTGCGATGGCCCTACGACTAAATCCTTTCGCTAGCACATCTGCCGTGACAATTCCACGATAGGACTCTTCCACAAAGAGAATCATAATTCTCAGTAAGCCTCCAAACCTGCTTTGCTAGCAAGGCCATGTTAAAACTATGTATATCTCTGAAACCCATTCCACCCTTCTCTTTCGGCACACACATCTTCCACCATGCGAACCAATGCATTTTCCTCCGGTCTTCTTCGTTACCCCACCAATAGTGTGACATTACGTTAGTGATCCCCTTGGAAATTTTCTTTGGGAATTTAAACACACTCATCGCATATGTTGGGATGGCTTGGGCCGCCGCTTTAATTAAAGCTTCTTTACCACCAAAAGAAAGAGTCCGTTCCTTCCAGCCATTGATCATAATTTGAATTCTTTCAATGATATGCTCAAAGCAAGTCACTTTATCCACTCCAGTCATCGAAGGTAGGCCCAAATATTTTTCCGACAATGATTCTGTCATTATGTTGAGGATTTGGCATACCTCTGCCTTAACTTTCACGTCTGTATTCGGACTAAAGAAAATAGAGCACTTTGCCTCACTCACCAACTGGCCCGATGCTACACAATAATCATTCAGAAGTGATCTCAAAGAATGTGCATTTTGTGGAGTATCCTTTATCAATATAAGTGAGTCGTCAGCAAATAACAAATGAGATATGACAGGAGAATCACGACACACCTGAACACCATTTAAATTTCCTTCGGCCTCCTCATGGGAAATGAGTGCGGACAGGCCCTCCGCAGATAACAGAAACAAGTACGGAGAGAGGGGTCGCCCTGGCGTAATCCCCTTGTTGGCATAAAAGGAGTGGTCTCATTGGAGTTAAACCTGACCTTATATTCAACTAAGGTTACACAGGCCATTATTAGCTTCACCCATCTGCTGTCAAAACCATGTTTGATTAGCATTACTTCCAAGAAAGATCATTTGACTCTGTCATATGCCTTGTGCATGTCCAGCTTAACAGCACATGTGCCCACCTTTCCCTTCTTTCTCTTCTTCATTGTATGTAAACATTCATAAGAAACTATGACATTATCAGTTATGATTCGACCTGGGACAAATGTGCTCACTAATTACATCAGGCAATAACAATTTGAGTCTTGAAGCCAACATCTTTGATATTACCTTGTACACAACATTGCAGAGACTAATCGGTCTGAACTGAGTTATCTTTTCAGGATTGTCCACCTTGGGAGTAAACACTATAGTAGTTGTATTCCACCCCTCCGGTGTCACGCCCGAGTTCACTGCCTGTAGGACCTCACGAACCAAATCATCACCCAAAACCGGCCAAATTGTTTTGTAAAAAATGGCATGCAACCCGTTCGGTCCTGGAGCTTTGAGGTCCCCTATGGAGAAGAGGGCTTTCTTCACCTCTTCCGTTGTATAAGGGGCTAAGAGAGACTCATTCATATATCTCGTCACCTTCAGTTTCACTTTATTTAAAACATTTACATCCGGTACAGCAACTTCAGCGGAAAACAAAACTTGAAAATAATCTGCTATAAGCGATCTCATAGTTTCATTATCCTCTACCCAAACACCATTGTCGTCTCGAAGACGTCTGATGTGATTCCTCTTCTTACGTGCTGTAGCAAAGTTGTGGAAGAAATTTGTATTTCTATCCTCGAAGTTGAGCCAGATTGCTCTAATGCGTTGCACCCAGTATATTTCTTCCTTCTCCAGCAATTCCTCAGTTTCTATAAGTATCGTTTGTTGCCGATCCGCTGCCTCATCAGTAAGGGGGCCTGATCGCAACATCTCAAGCTCAGCCTTCAGTTCTTTTAGCCATTTCTAAGGGTCCTTTAGGATTTCCCGGTTCGAAACATGCTTTGCCTCATGTACAACTGTTGTCCGTTCAGCCAAGGATGAGTTGGGGCTTGTCCGCTCCTAGGCTTCATTAACTAACTGTACCACGTCGTCCTCCTGTAACCACCTCGCCTCGAATTGGTTTATTCTTGATCTGAAATTGTCCCCCAGAACATCCCTTTCTGTATATTTGAGGATGGGCCTATGATCAGACTTTGAGTGCTCCGTGTTTGTAACTTTTGCATGCGGAAAAAGTAGATGAAACTGTCCGTTACAAACTGCCCAAGCTAGCCTCTCACGCAGCCTTCTCCTTCTCCAAGTGTACTGATCTCCCACAAGGCCCATATCTTCGAGCTCACATTCCACAAGCGCGTCTCTGAAATTTTGCATCAGGTTCACAGGCCTCGGTGGTCCTCCCTCCTTCTCGTGTGAGTACAAGATTTCATTGAAGTCGCCTGCAATCACCCATGGGAGACGATCCTGCTGATAGAGGCCTCTGATGCATCCCCATGAGAGGTGTTTATCCTCCCAACGTGGCTCACCATAAAACCCAGTGAATCTCCAAACCTCATCACCGTCCGACCCCATATTCACGTCTATGAAGTTCTTTGACTTTCCTTTCACAGTAATCATTATTGGATTGCGCCAGAGTAGGAGCAAGCCCCCACTGCTACCCACACTTTTCACCACCTCTACATGATCCATTTGGATTTTCCTCCGAAGTTTTTCTGCACTAACTGTGTTCAGATGTGTTTTAGATAGAAAAAACACATCCGGGCCCCATTGCTTCTGGACATCCAGAAGTGTCCTTACTGCCGTGACACTGGCCATGCCACGGCAGTTCCAGCATAAGATTTTCATTGCTCCCGGTGAACACCCTCTAGGGGAGTCGCCGATGTGGGTTGTGCCGAGCTACCTGTCACTACTAGGGAAAACCCTAGTAGTAGCGCGGGTTTAATGCCTACTAGTAGCGTGGGACACTGGGAGACACCGCGCTACTAGTAAGGCGCTACAACTATTCCTTAGCAGTAGCGCGTGCGACACACGCTACTGCTAAGACATATAGCCGCAGCGTTTGTTCACTCCCGTCCTACTGCTAATATAGCTAGTAGTAGTGTGTTTACTCTCCATCGCTACTAGTATTCATTTTTTCTTTTTTGTTCATTTCTAGTGTATTTATACGCCGTTATACAAATTTTGGTACTATACCAATTATGAGGTTGTCATATCATTATGTCCATAACAATGTGTCAAATGAAGGTGGATTAGGTTCAAGTGGAGGCAACATGTGGTGCATGTCAAAAGTATACTGCTAATCCAAACTTGATCTAGTTTGGACTAGTAGTACTTTCGATGTGCACCACATGTTGCCTCCACTTGAATCTAATCCGCCGACACAAGCTATTTAATCATCATCATAGTCATTACCACCAACAATAGCTATTTAATCATCATAGTCATAGTGTACCGCATCATGATCTTCAAACTCATTCTAGCTAGCTAATCACCACCAACACTAGCTGCGGTAGCTATCTAATCACCACCAACACTGGCTAATAATAATCATCATAGTCATTACCACCAACACTAGCTATTTAATCATCATTGTCATATTGTAGCACATCATCATCTTCAAACTCATTTCTAGCTGGCTAATCACTGTTGCTGCTCTCTCTCAGGTAAAATAGCATAAAACATGTGTAGCACTCCTGCTTCATCATGTTGGAGCATGCAGATGAACCTGTCTCCTAATCGTGGGCTGCGCTTCTGATTGCTGCCCCTAGTACTTCTCTGCGGTCGTTCACAATTTTGCTCCAGTCTTTCACTATTAAGCATTCCTCGCTTTTAGAAATCCTGAATGCACTAAAGTGCATTGTAGGATGTCTTGGCCATAGGCTAACCATTCTCATGCGACCTTTAGTCTCGATCCAATGAGGCACAACATTCATCGGGAGTCCCTGTTGAAGAACATCGTATAGTAACATACTTAGCAATGAAGTTCAGCTTAAAAAATAATGTATGCAAAAGATGCACTAAGGACAAATAGTAAACATTTTACCATCTTTCCTAAATAGATGTGACCGTAGTTCAATACGAACACTATTGGTCGCACGTTTTGAGTACTAAGATTTTTAAGTCCAAGAAAATAATTTTTCTTGACAGTATGAGGATCCTCAAGCCATGAAACATAATGACCTATCTCCTCGCAGTTTAGTTCAGCCCCGGGACAGTGGACGGTCATGTCTACCAAGCATCGAACATGTTTGCTTGAATGGAAATAAGCTGTGAATAGAACTTAGTTGTCAACTATTTTTGAATAAACAATATCAAAGACATAAATATGGTTGAGAAACTCACATAATGGTATAACTGGAGGCATCTGCACATCGACCCAAATGTCGATATTACCATCAATATCATCTTCCAGATGAATATCAAAGGTGATAACCATATCAGGCTCAAATGCATAAGTGTTGCATAGTGCTTTCCAAGTTTTGCATTCAAAATAGGTGTAGGTGTCTGCGTTGTATAATTTTGCGTGGAAACTATAACCATGCTCGGTTTTCAAATAAACTCTTTTTACCTCCATAGTAGTTTTCATAGGACTGAAACCTATCTTATCCAAGACAGAAACTCCAGCATGGCAGGGGATACGCTAGTAGAATAGTAAAAAATTTAAATTATAAGTTGAAGCAAATGAAGCAGATGTCATGCTTAATTACGAAAAAAGACTTGTAGTTGTGACTTACTGTATCCACTTCGAAGTTCTCTTCCAGCTTGATGCTGAAGCGCCTATCATCATCTAGGAAGATTCTGTCGCACAGGCCACACTTGTCTTTGCAGTATTCGCAAACACTGAAATCCTTTTCGTCGTCAGACATTTCCTATGTTCATAGTTGAAACATTAATTCTTTTACCGCGAAACATTAATTGAAAATCGATCGAAGGAAACTACGAGAATACTCAACACACAAATCTGGGGCACTCGATATTTCCTACATATTCTGGCACAAGTCATGCCAAAATTCATGGAAAAATCCGGCATGACCTTTGCTAAAATAGGATATATCGAGCGCCTGAAATTTGCCGGAATAGAAATGAATCAACACTCCGGCAAAACATAGGCCACTCGGAGGTGTAACCTGCAAACATGACCGGTCAATTAGTACCTAGTAACTACTGCCCTAATTACCATCTAATTTGATGAACCTAGGGGTGGAAAGTGGCAGCGGATAATCCGAAATATCCGATATTCGTATTCGATCGGATATTCCAATTATCCAATTTAAAATTCAAATAAGTGGTCGAATTTTACTCGTTTTATGATTAATCTTAGAAATTATTATGCATTACAATAGTGTTTATTCATAAACCTATTTATCATTGACTTATTGTATGTCACAAGTTGAATACTTCATGTCACATAGCTATTGACTAATACACTTAAGAAATATGTCGCAATTATTCGTATCCATTCCGAATCAAGAAAACATCCGAGCTGCATCCGTATCCGGTAACATCCGTATTCGTTTTCTAAAATATGAAAACGGAAGTGGTAAGAGCACTATCCGATCCGCATCCGATTCGTTTCCACCCCTAGATGAACCCTAACTAATCTAATGCAATTAAAATTTGAAGAACCCTAGGCAGAGGTAGGGGAGGGGGAGGAGCAGGCGTGCTCACCTCAGGTCCCTGTGGCGAGGGAGGGCAGGTGGCGTCGAGGTCGGGGTCGGGGCTCAGGCGCGCGGCGGAGGGTGCGTCGAGGTCGGGGTCGGGGGCGGCGTCGAGGTCGGGCATGGGGGCGGCGTCGAATAAGGGGTCGGGGCGGCGTCGAGGGTGTGCGGAGAGCGACGGGAGAGCGTGAGGCGGCCGACGGGCGACGGCGGCGGCGACAACAGAGGAGTTGTGATTTGGGGAATTGGTCGTGGGGTAGGACGAACCGCGCGGTTAAGTCGAAAGTAGTAGTAGCGCGTTCCAGGAAGTGCGCTACTGCCAAGTTAGCTATAGCGCGTTCCCGGATATGCGCTACTGCTATTCCTTTCTTATTTTTCCCCTTTTTCATTTATTTTTCTTCACATTTTATTTTTTCCTTTCTTATTTTCCTATTTCTTTCATTTTCATTTACTTTTCTATTTGCTTTCCACTTAATTTTATTTCCTTTAGCAGTAGCGCCTTTCTGCGTAAACACGCTGCTACAAAGCAAGTAGCGGTAGCGTTGTTCGCACTAGCTTGCTACTACTATGTGTAGCCTATCGGCTTGGCAGTGGTAATTTTAGTAGTAGCGCTTTTATCTTCAGGCGCGCTACTGCTACAATTGTATCTGTAGCGCGGTTAACGGGAACGCGCTACTGCTACTTAGCACTAGCGTGATTTTTTAACATGCGCTACTGCTAATGTTCTGTGTATAAGGTTTTCCCTAGTAGTGTGTCTCTGTTGTTGTCCTCGTACGTTTTGGGTCTTGATATTTCTACGGTGTGCTAAGTTGACTCTTATCGACCAGTGCCTCGGATCCATTTTCTATCAAGCCAATTTTCTCACTGAGAAAACCTTGTGGTGGTGTATTGTTCCCCGTTAATGTCGTACCATGGTCATCTATATGTCTCAGCGAACCATCATGTCCTATGAGCCTCTTCCTTGCTGATGGTACAACCACCCCTGAGGTCTGGGGAATTGTTGCATCAATGTCCATAGTGTTTCTCTCAAAAGGGTTGCGATCACCTGGGTTCCCCCTGCCCCTTGCAACCCTCCCGCCTCTACCATAATTTCCTTCACAGCTTCTTTGCTGCCCCTCCCTGTTCCATATCCATTAGGAGGCTCATCATAATTGACAAGGAGCCATTCGCCCCACTCACAATCTTCTGGCTTGTGTACACGATCCCCGCATTTTGTCAACACATGCCCGACTAGGCCACAAAAATCGCAAAATTCAGGCAATTTTTTGTACTCAACAGGGTACCTCTTACTTTCCTTTAGGGTTAGCGGGACAAATCATACCAGAGGGGTATCGAGCATAATATGAATACGAGCACGCAAATATTTTGTGGGATTGATGCGGCCTTCGTTTAAAATCACCTTTATCGGTGGGATTCCCACCTTCCTAACTATCTTCTCCGCTATCTCCTTCTTCATAAGACCATCAGGGATACCCATGATGCGAGGCCACACCGGGATGCGATCAAGCTTGTACTCATCAACATGTGTTATTCCATCATACGCCTCCATGAAGACGATGCGTTCCTGAAGATCCATGGACCATCATTAATTCTTCCTATTGGTTTCTTAATGGTAGAATCCGCAAGGTGCAAATTTAAAGAATAATCATCAAATTCACGGAAACCTAACACATCACACAAAGTTTTTGGAATCGTAGAAACACTAGCACCCAAATCACACAAAGCATAGCATTCATGATCTTTAATCTTAATTTTAATAGTAGGTTCCCACTCAAGTTTTTGTTCATAAGATTGCATTAAAGCATCAACGATGTGTTTAGTAAAAGCTTTATTTTGATCACAAGCATGAGGAGAATTTAACATGGATTGCAACAAGGAAATAGAATCTATTAATGAACAATTATCATAATTAAATTCCTTCAAATCTAAAATAGTGGGTTCATTGCTACATAAAAACTCCGAATCATTGGGACGCCTTTTAACTAAAGTTGACTCATCTCCAGTCCCATCTTTATCAAGATTCATATTGGAAAACAAAGATTTAATAGGAGACACATCAATCACTTTTAGATCTTCATCATTATTACCTTGAAAACTAGAAGAACACACTTTTACAAAGCAATCTTTTTTAGCACACATCCTAGCGGTTCTTTCCTTGCACTCATCAATGGAAATTCCCATAGATTTGAGAGACTCATTGATATCATGCTTAGGTGGAATAGATCTAAGTTTCAAAGAATCAACATCAAGAGAAATTCTATCCACGTTCCTAGCCAACTCATCAATCTTAGGCAACTTTTCTTCAAGTAAGGCATTGAAATTCTTTTGCGAAATCATAAATTCTTTAACACTAGCCTCAAAATCAGAGGGCATCTTATTAAAATTTCCATAAGAGTTGTTGTAGGAATTGCCATAATTGTTAGAGGAATTACTAGGGAACGGCCTAGAATTAAAGTTTCCTCTGTACACGTAGTTACCAAAATTGTTCCTACCAACAAAATTCACATCCACAGATTCATTATTATTCTCAATCAAAGTAGACAAAGGCATATCATTAGGATAAAAAAACACTCTGGATAGCAAAAAATTTCATAAGTTCATCCATCTTTCCACTCAAAACATTAATCTCTTCTATCGCATGTACTTTTTTACTAGTAGATCTTTCGATATGCCATTGAGAATAATTAACCATAATATTATCTAGGAGTTTAGTAGCTTCTCCTAAAGTGATTTCCATAAAAGTGCCTCCTGCGGCCGAATCTAAAAGATTTCTAGAAGCAAAATTCAATCCATCATAATTTTTTTGTATAATCATCCATAAATTCAAACCATGTGTAGGGCAATTACGTATCATTAATTTCATCCTCTCCCAAGCTTGTGCAATATGCTCATGATCAAGTTGCTTAAAATTCAAAATATCGTTTCTAAGAGAGATGATCTTAGCGGGAGGAAAATACTTAGAGATAAAAGCATCTTTGTACTTATTCCATGAATTAATACTATTTTTAGGCTAAAAAGAGAACCAAGTTTTAGCACGATCTCTAAGTGAAAACGGAAATAGCTTCAATTTAACAATATCATTATCCACGTCTTTCTTCTTTTGCATATCGCACAAATCAACAAAGTTGTTTAGATGGGTAGCGGCATCTTCACTAGGAAGGCCAGAAAACTGATCTTTCATGACAAGATTCAACAAAGCAGCAATAATTTCACAAGATTCAACATCTGTAATAGTAGCAATCGGAGTGCTAATAAAATCATTGTTGTTGGTATTGAAAAATTCACACAATTTAGTATTGTCTTGAGCCATCGCCACAAACAATCAATCCAACACATAAGCAAACAAGAAGCAAGCGAAAAGAGATGGGCGGAAAAAGAGGGCGAATAAAAGGGCAAGGATGAAGTGGGGGAGAGGAAAACGAGAGGCAAATGGAAAATAATGTAATGCGAGGGAGAAGAGTTTGTGATGGGTACTTGGTATGTCTTAACTTGTGCGTAGATCTCCCAAGCAACGACACCAAAAATCCTTCTTGCTACCTCTTGAGCATGCGTTGGTTTTCCCTTAAAGAGGAAAGGGTGATGCAGCAAAGTAGAGTAAGTATTTCCCTCAGTTTTTGAGAACCAAGGTATCAATCTAGTAGGAGACTACATGCAAGTCCCTAGTACCTGCACAAACAATCAAGAACCTTGCAACCAACGCGATAAAGGGGTTGTCAATCCCTTCACGGCCACTTGCAAAAGTGAGATCTGATAAAGATATAAGATAAATACTTTTGGTATTTTTGTTGTATAGATTGAAAACTAGACCCGGGGGCCATAGGTTTCACTAGCGGCTTCTCTCAAGATAGCATATTCTATGGTGGGTGAACAAATTACTGTCGAACAATTGATAGAAAAGCGCATAGTTATGAGAATATCCGGGCGTGATCATGAATATAGGCATCATGTCCGTGACAAGTAGACCGAAACGATTCTGCATCTACTACTATTACTCCACACATTGACCGCTATCCAGCAAGCATCTAGAGTATTAAGTTCATAAGAACAGAGTAATGCATTAAGCAAGATGACATGATGTAGAGGGATAAACTCAAGAAATATGATATAAACCCCATCTTTTTATCCTTGATGGCAATAATACAATACGTGCCTTGCTGCCCCTGCTGTCACTGGTGTTCGCACACGAACACATCACCGTCTACCCTCAACGCCGGCTGAGGGAGTCCTGGATTAGGGGGTGTTCGGATAGCCGGATTATACCTTCGGTCGGACTCCTGGACTATGAAGATACAAGATTGAACACTTCGTCCCATGTCCGGAAGGGACTTTCCTTGGCGTGGAAGTCAAGCTTGGCGATACGGATATGTAGATCTCCTACTATTGTAACCGACTCTGTGTAACCCTAGCCCTCTCCGTGTCTATATAAACCGGAGGGTTTTAGTCCGTAGGACGAACAACAATCATATCATAGGCTAGCTTCTAGGGCTTAGCCTCTCTGATCTCGTGGTAGATCTACTCTTGTACTACCCATATCATCAATATTAATCAAGAAAGACGTAGGGTTTTACCTCCATCAAGAGGTCCCGAACCTGGGTAAAACATCGTGTCCCCTACCTCCTGTTACCATCCGGCCTAGACGCACAGTTCGGGACCCCCTACCCGAGATCCGCCGGTTTTGACACCGACATTGGTGCTTTCATTGAGAGTTCCTCTGTGCCGTCGCCATCAGGAAGGATGCCTCATCCCGTATTTAAAGACGACACCATTGCTAAGGGAGCTTTGGCTGTCGGCCAAACTCTCTGGCTAGGTGGTTTCCTTATGACCGCCTGTTCGGCTGCTGCGCCGACGATGACCTCTCGGGCCATCAAAAGCAATCTTCACGTCAGCTCAGAATTCGCCGAGCAGCTAGTTCTAATGGAGCTCTCTTCCCTAAACGAGCTCTTGGATCGCATCGCCACCCTGGGAGTTGCTACGGATTACGACCAGATTGGGCCTAAACCCGATCTGAGAGAGATTAACTCTCCCCAAGTCACCCATCACATTGCCGTGCTAGAAGGACAGTGCGGTGACCCTTCATCTATCTTAAGGACTAGCTATGTCCGGATTCCCGATCCCTCCAAGCCGGATACCCGCGGAGGGGAGGACATCACTCAAGACCTGAACTTAACGTCAGGCGACGGGCTAGATTCATTGGACAACATCCAAGAATCCAAACTTCCGAGTTCGGAAACTCCTTGGCCCCTGGGTCTCAGATTGGGTGAGGCTTTGGATTTGATTCCACCCACCCACCTGTACATAAGAGATCTATCCCAAATTAGGCAAGAGCCCGAAGAAATAGTACATCACTACTGGGCCAGATTCCTCCTGGTTATGAACAGGATAAAGGACTGCCACGAGGAAGACGCAATTTCATTCTTCTGCAATAATTGCACGGACAAGGGAATCCTCAATGCCATAAGTCGCCGTGATATTACACGCTTCGCTGAGTTGGCGTCCATAGTACGAAAATACTGTGCGATGGAAAGCGCCTGGAAAACCGAAATAAAATTTTGGGGCAATCCGGCCCTGAATACAAACCCAGTCCGAAATAAAAGGGTGCATCATCGCCAAACACCCGGGTTCAATACCAAAAAGCAAAAGCCCTCTACAGGGCACGAAACCGTACTGGAAGGATGGCTTAATGGACCCTGTAAAATTCACAGTGCAGAGGGCGCCACGCCAACTCACAGCCTTAGAGCATGTTGGATACTCCGGCAGGTGGCAAAAATTGGCGAAGATCTTCTAATTCCAGAAGCCACGGAAAGCCACCCCAGAGAAACCAGTACGGTATTAACAGTCTTCGAGACTTTCGAATCAAATAATACGCGAAAAAGAACACTCTGCGGCCTTGCCGAAGTCTACCAAGTAGCAACAATAAACCCATGGAGTGACACGGCTATTACTTTTAACGCCAGTGATGAACCTAAATTCCGAACAGCCCGGACCCAACCGCACTGCCCGACACCGAACACTCTGACATAATTGGAGGCCCTGCCAATGAAATAACACCTTCAGCCCACGTAATAATGGCCATCATCGCCCCGTGGACAGAACCATTCCTCGCCTACCTTACTAGGCAGGAACTCCCCGAGGACCAGAATGAGACATGCTGCATAGTGCGGCGATCTAAAGCCTATAAAGTCCATGAGGGAGAGCTTTATAAGAAAAGCACTACCGGAGTCCTTCAAAGGTGCATCTCCGAAGAGGAAGGGCGGAACCTCCTAGCTGAAATTCATGCCGGACTCGGCGGTCATCACGCTGCAGCTTGGTCCCTTGTAATCAAGGCCTTCCGTACAGGCTTTTATTGGCCGACGGCCCGGGCAGACGCCCAAGACTTAGTCCAACGATGCGTCGGTTGCCAGCTTTTTGCAAACCAAAGCCATATGCCACCCACCGCCCTCCAAACTATCCCCATCACTTGGCCCTTCGCGGTCTGGGGGCTTGACATGGTTGGACCCCTTAAAGGTGGAACCCACAAGAAAAAATACTTACTGGTCATGGTGGATAAGTTCACCAAATGGATAGAAGCCAAGCCTGTTAAGACGGCCAAATCCGGACCGGTGATAGACTTTATATCTGGGGTTGTACACCGTTACGGCGTCCCCCACAGCATCATCACTGATAACGGCACGAACTTTACGGCCGATGAGGTAAAACTCTGGTGCAAAAACATGGGCATCAAGCTCTATTATGCTTCCGTCTATCACCCACAAACTAATGGCCAGGTCGAACGTGCAAATGGTCTTATAATGAGCGGCATCAAACCCAGATTAATGTGTTCCCTTAAGGAATCTAATACGCACTGGGTAGAGGAGCTCGACGCCGTACTCTGGGGGCTGCAGACCATGCCGAATCGCACCACCGGATACACACCACTCTTCATGGTGTACGGCACAGAGGCAGTTTTGCCCCGCGACATAATTCATGACTCACCTCGAGTGTGCATGTACGAAGAAAGAGAAGCCGAGCTCGATCGGCAGGACAGTTTGGGCGCCTTGGAGGAAGAGCGAGACGTGGCAAAATCCCGTTCCGCATTCTATCAACAGCAGGCTCGAAGATACCAAAGCAGAGAAGTATGGGCCAAAAATTACAACGTTGGCGAATTAGTTCTACGCCTGCCGGACAAGAAAAAGGAAAAACTCAAGCCCAATTGGGAAGATACCTTCATAATTGACCAAGTCCTGACTGGTGGAGCATATCGTCTGTGAGATGCATCGGATAACCGACTCGAGCCGAACCCATGGAACGCAGCCCGTCTCCGAAGATTCTATGCCTAGCGCCGGACTCTGTGTTCGTCTCCTTCCCCTGTCCATTTTTTATATACTTTCTGTCTTACATTTCTCTCCTTCTCCTCTCTTTCTCTTATAGACTTCAAAGGCTCATAAAGTGACGCGCTATCTGCGCTCATTAAACCTGGGGGCTTCTTTAAACAGAAGCTTATTTATACGGGCTTCATGCCCAACACATGTGTCACACTTCCGCATGTACCTTTTATTCACCATTATATGCATCGATATGACTTAAGTTTTGGCCAAGCTGGGTTGCCTGGCTCCTGTGCTTACCCCTATGTTCCCGATTGTTCGGCTAGGTGGTAAAGGGAGCACCTATGTGATTGTTACTGCCAGGTCAGCCGGATGTGTACCTTAGACTGGGTGAAGCCGAAAGCTAGCGTTCTTAAGGGAATATTTGGTCGGTGAACTAAATATGATCTTTTTTCACTTATTTATCTATACGCCCCCAAATGTTTTTCCTGCGTCTCTTTTCAGAGAATGGACATGCACTTTAGGGCATGCCTCCCAGGGAAAGGAACCCCTAACGGAACTATTCTCCCTGGAAGATGTTTCTTACTAACCATGTAATATAACATAACTAGTTGGGCACTTGTCTGTTCAAGAACTAATGACCCCTACGCCTGGTCTCCATGCATACCCCGGTTCTTATATAACCACGAGGGTATTCGGACACACTCCGGACCGTCAGGTCCTGAGGTTGAAGCGAAAAGGTCGGCCATGACAAACGATCTACAATCAGGCTAGAAGGCATTACACATGTCAATTATAATTACATAGTCAATCTGACTGATTGTATTCCTCTTCAATACCATCTAACAGGCTGTCTAGTTTACAGTCCTGTTGGGAATACTTTGCGGCCAATTCTACTTGGCCGTATACTAAGCTCACAGGGATCTCCTTCCCATCGGGCCCCACGGGTCCGACCTCGGCCATGTGGTTTGGGTTAGTCTTCATGTACCGCGTCTTCACCATGGCCCAGGCCTCCCTGGCGCCTTGACGGCAGGCTGACATCTTGCACAATCGGAAGCGCCGCCGCGCTCCCTTCAGCTTCTCTACAAGCTCTCCAAGGCCTTCGGGCATGGAGACGGATGGCCACAAGGCCTGGGCGATGCTTTGCATCACCTACTGAACTCGCTCGTGCAGTTCTAAGAGCTCGGGAAGAAGGTCACCCGTAGAACCAGGCAGTTCCTCTATAGGACGACCTATTAGCATACCTACAGACACTCCTCCGTTAGTCTACTTCCTTGCCGAACTCTTTTTTCAAAGTTCGTTTAAGCACTTACTATATATGCCGGGTCGAAGCCGCTAATTCTCCTTCACGGACTCCAACAGCTGGGCACGAACATCCTTCAGTTCAACGCCCAGCTTGATGTTGGCATCTCGGAGATCGTTCTTCTCCCGCCTCACCTTTGTCAGCACACTCTCACCAGCCTTCAGCTGGCGTCGGAGTTATTGCTCTTCCGGATTTAATCCAGCGCCATCTGCAATTTTATTTGTCAGATTTGCACCCATGCCGCACTTCGCAAAATACTTATCTTTCGAAGCGTATATTACCAGAGGTGGTCTCCTTGGGCTCCCCTGCCGCGGCTAGTGCAGCCTCAAGTTGGGCTTTGCACTCTTTCAGCTCCTGGGACAGTAGGGTATTCTTTTCTGTAAGAACCTGCATAATAGATGATCCTTAAATCAGTTATTCTAACTGTTTCAACTCTCGGGGGCTACTGGTATATATATATATATATATATAATTACCAAAATTTTCTTACCCGTATGTCTTTTACATATTGCTCTGTGGCTCTGACTAGACCATGTTGAGCGGCACGGAGGTACGCATCTCCCGAATAGAAGGCATCCAATGCCTCTTGGGAGAAACAAGCGTCGCGAAGAACTGTCCGGCGACGCCTGTGGTTCATGGAACTCTCCACCTCAGAATTGGTGGCAGACAGCCTGTCCGCATCCTCTGTTGGAGGAGCGTCCGGTGCGCGCCTCGTGTTCGCCTCTGCTTCCGGACCAGGCTTTGGAGCCTGGCTGGTGGAGGCGCGATTGGCAGCCTCTCCGGATATAGTCCGGCGAGGTCTCTTCGTCCTGAAGAGAGCACGAGCATTAGTATGCCTTGAAGGAATAACACCTGGGAATAAGATGGCGCGCTAGACCTTTGTGCCGGCGTCTCAGTCTGGACCGCACTTCTTTTCAGCCCGCGGGGCCTTGCCGCCCCTCGTTGGCTAGTCGCCGCAGGCTCGGCCTCCCGTCTCAAGGACCTCCCCTGCAAAACACGGTTGTCATACGGCAATCGAAAACACGCGAGGATAGATCCCTTTTCAGAGTACAGGGACTTCGGTCTCAGTTACCTGTGAGGCGGGGAGTAGCCCTGGGTAATCGGCCGTAATGGCCACCAAGGCGTTGTCCTTGCTCAATTGATGAAACACCCCATCAATCAGCTCCACAGATAAGTCCGGATCCTCTTGAGAGGCCGAGTCGATGCAACGTCCCGGATCCTCGGGTTGTGGAGGAGGGTTGTTTATTTCTTTAACAGCCTGGCGCAGTTCCTGCGTTGAAGTCGTTAGACTGAATATTTAACAATGGGAATATAAAACAGATGGGCAAGTAAAAGTGTCCACTTACCCAACTTGGGGGATTGTACATAGAAAATCCACCCTGTGGGTTGACGCGGAGAAATTCCTCCTCTTCTCCCTTGTAAAAAGCGGACAAGGTCTTTATTAGAGCGGCTGCCGAATCCGGCCCCTTATGGCCGTAGCGGGTGGCGTCGTCCTCCCCGTTGAAGTCCCACATGGGGCGGCCTCTATACTGAAGCGGCTGCATCCCTCGCATGATGCATGCGGCCATGACCCCGATCATGGTCAGTCAAGAATGAGCTAACACAATTATCCGGCCCATCAGGTAAAGAACGTCCCTGTCGCTTTCCCTCTGAGGGCTCCGTGGACGCCAGCTTAGGCGCTGCTTTAGGGGAGCACTGTCGAACTCAGGGAGGCCGATCCGGACAGGATCCAGCAGCGGGACGTCCTCTATATAAAACCATTCTGAAGGCCAGTCTTCGGACGCCTTCTTTGGGGTTCCGGATAGATATCCGGTCCCGGCGATGCGCCACACTTCGGCTCTGCCCACTTGATATATTGACCCCTTCTTACAATGGGGCACGAGGCAGAATAGCCTTTTCCATAGCGCGAAATGAGCCTCGCAGCCCAAAAACAGCTCGCAAAGGGCTACGAAGCCCGCGATATGCAATATGGAGGCGGGCGTGAGGTTGTGCAGCTGGAGGCCATAGAACTCCAGGAGCCCCCAGAGAAACGGATGAATTGGAAATCCGAGCCCTCTTATTAAGTAAGGGACAAGGCATACCCGCTCTCCTTTGGAGGGATTGGTGGCGCTCTCCGCTTGCTCTCCGCCATTATAGGTGGCAAGTCCGGCTCGAACCGGGACCATATAGGTCGGGGGGGGGGAGAAATCCCTTGGTCTGGAGCATCACTAGCTCGCTGTGCGGGATGGAGAACCTCTTCCAATCTCCAGGCTGAGGGCTGGAAGGGCGAGAGGAGGAGCTGCGGCCGGCCATGATAGAATGGACCTCTGTCAGATACGCTCTGATGAATACTCGCGGAGGGGAGAAGGTGTGGTTTGGATCTAAATCCTCGTCCCCTTAAATAGGCGGCTCATTCACGCGGCTAGGGGTGTAAATATAAAAAAACACCCTGACTTTTCGTATTCGTTTGACACGTGGAAGACGGCCATTATTGGGCGTAGAAGCCAAGGAGTGCTACATTTACAAAAAACCGGACACTATTCAACAGGTACACGGAATTTTGAGGAGAACCCACCTTGCAATGCCGAAGACAATTTGCGCGTCGGACTCGTCGTCATTGAAGCCTGGTTCGGGGGCTACTGAGGGAGTCCTGGATTAGGGGGTGTCCGGATAGCCGGACTATACCTTCGGCCGGACTCCCAGACTATGAAGATACAAGATTGAAGACTTCGTCCCATGTCCGGAAGGGACTTTCCTTGGCGTGGAAGGCAAGCTTGGCGATATGGATATGTAGATCTCCTACCATTGTAACCGACTCTGTGTAACCCTAGCCCTCTCCGGTGTCTATATAAACCGGAGGGTTTTAGTCCGTAGGACGAACAACAATCATACCATAGGCTAGCTTCTAGGGCTTAGCCTCTCTGATCTCGTGGTAGATCTACTCTTGTACTACCCATATCATCAATAGTAATCAAGCAGGACGTAGGGTTTTACCTCCATCAAGAGGGCCCGAACTTGGGTAAAATATCGTGTCCCCTGCCTCCTGTTACCATCCGGCCTAGACGCACAGTTCGGGACCCCCTACCCGAGATCCGCCGGTTTTGACACCGACACCGGGGGTGATGCACCGCAGCTCATGTCGAAGGAGACCCGTCCGGAAGCGCAGTATGCAAGCAATCCGGCGGGTGCTTTTGAGGACCCGAAACCCCACACGCCCGGGAGGGACCCCGTCAGGGCGCGCGGCAGCTCTGGGCTGCCCTAGGTCGACCTGATCGCCCCTAGGGCCTCAAGGTTCGCCGCCCTGCAACAAGAAGAACAGACGAAGAACGAGGAAGAAGAAGAACTAGGGTTATGGAGAAAAGATAAAAGATAAAAAGTGGTAGATGATTTGATCGATTGTGTGTTGTTCAATCGGCCGTCATCTCTTAGGTATATAAGAGGCGGCTGGACTTCCCGTACAAGGAAAAGGCTTGGATTCATGTCCAAAACCGTACTCAAATTCGGATTGGTTTTGTCCGAACTTTCCAAAACTGTTCGGTTTAAACTGGCTGCACCTTGTGGGTCCTTTTTGTGGTGGTAAACGATCTCGGATGGAAACGAGCCCAAAATCAATCTTGACCGTTTCGACGAGACGAACAACTTTCATGTTGAACGTTTTTCGATTTGAGGCCATATTCTGGGCCAAAACGGTCACGCAGAACACCTGTTCGCTCGCGCTACCCATCAGACCTATGTCTGGTGGGGCGCGCCACATCTCGCCTCGTGATAGGGCCGCACTCGGATTTGGAAATTTTTTATATCAAAATCGGCCGTTTTGACGAGACGAAGACAATTTGTGTTGATCATATTTCCATATGAGGTCATCTTAATTGGGTGTCAAGCCATTCTTTAATCTGGTGTCAACATGAGCATCTCTGAAGTTGTCATAACTTTTGCATGCGAACTCCATTTTAGACCATCTTCATATTCATCTTGATCTTCTCGAAGAGAGCCATCTCATAGTGACTTTCAATAGTAAGTTTGAATTACTCTTGACATACCTTCAAGCCCCTCTTTATAAACGTGCCACTTTTGAGCGTCAACACATGCCCCCTGTTTTTTTGGCAAAGCTAGCGTGCCAAAAAATAACTTGTACCAAGTTTGTTCTAAGGACGATGTCCACACTCCATCGGCCATTTATATGTCCTTAGGACGATAAGTATATATCGACCATGTCTTATGTGAACTTTCTGATGCAAACTTGGGTGAAACCTTCTCAGCTTCATTAACAATCCGGTGATAAAGTACCATAGATATGTATCTCAAGGTCATCCTCCGAACCATATTGTTCACCCTTTTGCTAGGATTTTGTAGATAATCAACAATACTTTCTCCAATCCTTACTTTCGCCTGCTTAAAAATTTCATTAGTGGCCGAAGCTATGGACTTCGGTTCGGCCTTACCTATATTGACGAGACTAAGCATCGGCTATTGAGCGAAATGCAATACAACATGATTAACATAGTAGCCGGATGTTTGCTGTGCCAATTCTTTTGAATTGTCGTGTCTAAATATATGAAAAACTTTAAAGCAAACCAAGGTAAATTTTCCATCTAGACATACCCCAAGATAAACTATGAGTGATTCGTCAAAACATTGATAAACCCTGAATATTTGTTGCACTACTCATAACGAATCACCGAAAGCCTCAGTATGTATAGCACCTATAGCAAGTAAAAGACTCAATCCGAATAACAATGCATATTCGGCCTTCATTAATCGTGCATAAAAATATTCTAAGAGGCATGGGGCTTAAAAAACAGTACCATAAAGAAATATATAAACAACACCAACACTTTGGCCATTGCTACGAATTGAACCATCAAAACATAATCTCCATAGTACTAGAAAGACAAGGCTAATATCAACATTATGCATGTCATTAATCCGATGTTTAGTATTGAAATCAGTTATGATTTGGCCTCTTATAGATCTCAGAGATGCATAAGCCAAATCATATCCAAACAAAGTATAAGCCCACTAGCCAATTCTGCAACTATGAATTGGCCTATGCAGCATATATTCAATGACATCGGTCACTATGTCCCAACTCCATTCAATCATAATATAGGCATACATATAAATTTCCATGAGCGCGTACCTTGTCTCGCTCTCCAATCAAACTAAGGACGATGTTAGAATACTACCCTGGCCATGTATTGACATACTCTTAGGATGATAGATAAATATCGGCCATTACCATGTAAACTTCATTCAAAACACATACAGCCGAAATAAACAAATGAAATGACAAATCAAGTATTTCGGCCCTTTGGATCAGCAACAAACTTGTAGCTAATCAAATGTATAGTGACTTGGTAATACCCTTTCATGACGTAAGAAATTATATTGCATCCATGTATTAAAATAAGCCCATTGAGGGTTACCAATCATACCTGATGACGAATTCCATGGCATAGGCGTTAATGGCATAGTTGAAGAATATGGATAATGTGTAGACCAAAGATGTTGAAACCTTTGACTTGGTCCTTCATAGTTTTCACTCCTTTCCTTCTTCACCTTTGCCGCACTTCTTGTAATGGAAGCTTGCACATAATTCTTATTTTGAGCACTTCCTTTCGGAACCCATGCCATGTTCCTTTCTTCAAGTTCTTGTGCACTAAGTTTTTGTAATTTCTTCTTTTGCCAATACGATAAGCTGAGCATGCATCTCGGCTGTGATTCTGTTTTGACCAATGGTAATTCCTTTTTGGCCTTGTGCACTCTCAACTTCTTTTCTTCAGATTTGGCACTTCGACTCTCAATAGTTGGTTGCTTTGTCTCATTGTCTTTAGTAGCCAATGTGAACACATTCATTGGATCTTTTTCATTTGAGATCAAATTTGAAGTTGCACTCTTACGACCATCTCTTTTAACACGGTAAACTTGCTTGACCACCTCTTTCTTCTTCCTTGAGCTCTGCACCGATTCCTTATGATTGAAACGGTCTTTAACATGTGATTGTTCAAATGTTGATCTTCTTGGAGCTGCATAATATTGGTGAGATGGTCTAAAATAAGATGGAGAATGTGCCCTTGTATCATACCTGTCCCATGAGGAATATGGATCTATATGAGCATAGGGAGGCATCCACGACATTGGCATTGGCGGCCCAAAATAAGGATATGAATGTGTTGCATTAAAATTCTCACTTTGCCAATACCGATCCTCATATTTGCGCCTTGGGGATGATCTTGGTTTCTTTGCATGATTTGGCCCATAAGCATTCTTCTCTTCAATCTTCTTTTGATATTTATCCAATAGTTCAGCGAAGGTGCTTTTTGATCTCTTACACTTGTGCTTATTTCGGCCTTTGTTTTCTTTTGGTTTGCTTTCATTGATCATTGGATTTTCTTGCTGCCCCCCAGTCCTTGGCGTCTCCATTGTAGCTTCGATGGAATTCTCGCCCTTAAGATTATGTTCATTATGCTCTTCAACAACTTCTTTACATGAAATCTTGATCCCGTCACATGCAGTTTGTACCTTCTCTTTAAATGGATCGGCTTGAAGTAGCCGATGCAAAAACTTTTTGCCATCGGGACCAATTGGAATAGACTGGTCATCTCTTGGTATTTCAACAAACTTCAATCGTCCTTTTTCAATGGCCGATCTAACTATTTGACGAAACATGTTGCAATCCTCAAAATTATGCTTGGACGAATCATGCAACTTACAATACATTTGTCCTTGGATTGATGGCTTAACATGGTGATCAAGAATTGTAATGTAATTATTTTTCAGCAACAAATCAAATATTTGATCACACATGCTTGAATTGAAGGTATACTTCTTGTTTTCTAGCCGATCGTGTTGTGAGAATGGATTTGGAGTTAAGCAAACGAATGGTTCAGATTTTGCATCACCCCATTCGGCTATGCATTGTGTTTTGCACTCTATCTCCGATGTCTTTGGATAAGAAACTATACTGGCATCGGTTTGCTCAGAAGATTTGAACCTTGGCTTTAAATTTCTGAAACAAAAATAGCTAGAACATACATGTCTCAATTGAGACCAGGTGTAAGCCAAGTAAGAAATAAGCAGAGCTACCCAATTAGATATGAGCTTTAGATAAAGCAATGGGGAAAGCCTTGGCTGCAATAATTTTTCGCAATCGGTCTTTCTGAATGGTGCAATATGTTGACCGATATGCTTTGTGACAATATGATTGCTAACAGATAAATTACCCTTCTTCATTGTTCTCTCAATATTTCTTATGAAGATTTTTCTGATATATGCATCAACAACTAAGTCATGACCAAATCTGAAAACAGGTAAATTAATTGCTAGACATACCTCTTCAAATATGTTGGGAGAGCATGATGGTGCTGTGACTTGAAGAATATCTTGGTCCGCCTTCGGATATCTCCCCACCGCCTTGTCATCATCTTTCTCTTGATTTCGTGCATCATTAGTTTGAAGAACTTCGTCCACCAAACTTTCTTCGGCCACTTGTTCTTGTTCTCGAAGCTCATCAATTTCTATGGCACGAAACTCATAGGGCAGGAAGTAGGTTCCATTAACTTCAGAAAAATCAAGTATGGCAGTCTTGCTATACTTTCCATGCCCTTTCTCAACAATGTTTGCCTCTTTGGATTTGATGGATTCGGAATATATACTACTTGATTCGGCTTTTTCAACCGAAGAACTTTTAGTTTCCGAATCATCATTATTTTCACCGGTTATATGAATTGGCAAGGATTCTTTTCTTTGAGCTAATTCCCTATCAATTTTCTCTTGGCGAAGTACTTGCACCTTATCACGCAAAGCTTTAACTCCCCTCTCAATTTCAGTCCGCTCTAGATTAGTTTGCCCCCCAATGCTTTTAGGATCTTTCAGCAATGAAGTGTTAGTGTTGCCGAAATTTTGCAATTGTGTAGGGGGTGTATAATATGCTACGGTACTAGGTGGAGGTGTATGCACTGCTGTATAACCATATGCTCTCTCACCAATACTATCAATTGATGAAGTTTCATCTTCCTGCAAAACTCTAGCCTTTATTGCAGCATAATCAGGAAACAACCCCTTTTCATATTGTTCAAGGCAAAGCGCACTAATTCTCTTGTTTTGTGCCAAGCTCTTTTTTAATGCAGCCACAACCGTTTCTGGAAGGGATTGCTCCGCAATACTTTCAGATTCTTTCGGCAATGATTTGTGAGTGTTGCCGGAATTCTTGAATTGCGTAGAGTATGCATTATATGCTACAGTATTTGATGACCGCACATGCGTTCCTGTAAAAATTTCACTTATTCGACTATGACGATGAAGATGCGGGGCCGAATTACGAACATCTAGAGTTGCATACAGTGCTGAAAAATTACTAACATGAGGTGTAGCATATGATGGTTTAGAGTAACTGGCCGAATAGCTAGTAGTAGCATGGCCAATTCTCCCATTCATCGGCAAGGTTGGATTCACATATTGCAAATTAGTTGCCGATGAATAAAAATGTGAAACACTTTCTTGTATGCTATTGGAAATTTTAACATGAGGTGTTTCAAATTGATTAACCAAACCCATCATGTTGTTCGTCGGCATATGAATTTGTGGGGCTGCCGATGCATGAGAGTTTGGATACATATGTTGTACGTTGCTAAAATCATAAGAATTTTAAGCATGAAGATTGCTTTGCATTGCCCCTTGCGCATAATTAGATGCATGATTGATAAAACTAGGGCTAGCCGATACATTATGCTCATTAGGTGATCCAGCAACAACATATGGATCCAGCAACAACATAATTTCAGTTTGCTCTAGATTAGTTTGCCCCCCAATTCTTTTAGGATCTTTCGGCAATGAAGTGTTAGTGTTGCCGAAATTTTGCAATTGTGTAGGGGGTGTATAATATGCTACGGTACTAGGTGGAGGTGTATGCACTGCTGTATAACCATATGCTCTCTCACCAATACTATCAATTGATGAAGTTTCATCTTCCTGCAAAACTCTAGCCTTTATTGCAGCATAATCAGGAAACAACCCCTTTTCATATTGTTCAAGGCAAAGCGCACTAATTCTCTTGTTTTGTGCCAAGCTCTTTTTTAATGCAGCCACAACCGTTTCTGGAAGGGATTGCTCCGCAATACTTTCAGATTCTTTCGGCAATGATTTGTGAGTGTTGCCGGAATTCTTGAATTGCGTAGAGTATGCATTATATGCTACAGTATTTGATGACCGCACATGCGTTCCTGTAAAAATTTCACTTATTCGACTATGACGATGAAGATGCGGGGCCGAATTACGAACATCTAGAGTTGCATACAGTGCTGAAAAATTACTAACATGAGGTGTAGCATATGATGGTTTAGAGTAACTGGCCGAATAGCTAGTAGTAGCATGGCCAATTCTCCCATTCATCGGCAAGGTTGGATTCACATATTGCAAATTAGTTGCCGATGAATAAAAATGTGAAACACTTTCTTGTATGCTATTGGAAATTTTAACATGAGGTGTTTCAAATTGATTAACCAAACCCATCATGTTGTTTGTCGGCATATGTATTTGTGGGGCTGCCGATGCATGAGAGTTTGGATACATATGTTGTAAGTTGCTAAAATCATAAGAATTTGAAGCATGAAGATTGCTTTGCATCGCCCCTTGCGCATAATTAGATGCATGATTGATAAAACTAGGGCTAGCCGATACATTATGCTCATTAGGTGATCCAGCAACAACATATGGATTATTTGCATCTACAAAGGGGAATTGGGTATTCATATTACCTTTGTAGATTGCACCAACTTGATGACGATCTCTTCTTAGCAATAATGGGCTGGAGACCGTTCAAAGCTTCTTCCCCAGCGGAGTCGCCAAAAAGTGTGTTCGCACACGAACACGTCACCGTGTACCCTCGACGCCGGGGGTGATGCACCGCAGCTCACGTCGAAGGAGACTCGTCCGAAAGCGCGGTACGCAAGCAATCCGGCGGGTGCTTTTGAGGACCCGAAACCCCACACACCCGGGAGAGACCCCGTCAGGGCGCGCGGCAGCTATGGGCTGCCCTAGGTCGACTTGATCGCCCCTAGGGCCTCGAGGTTCGCCGCCCTGCAACAAGAAGAACAGACGAAGAACGAGGAAGAAGAAGAACTAGGGTTAGGGAGAAAAGATAAAAGATAAAAAGTGGTAGATGATTTGATCAATTGTGTGTTGTTCAATCGGCCGTCACCCCTTAGGTATATAAGAGGCGGCTGGACTTCCCGTGCAAGGAAAAGGCTTGGATTCACGTCCAAAACCCTAGTCAAATTTGGATTGGTTTAGTCCGAACTTTCCAAAACTATTCGGTTTAAACTGGCTGCACCTTGCGGGTCCTTTTTGTGGTGGTAAACGATCTCGGATGGAAACAAGCCCAAAAGCAATCTTGACCGTTTCAACGAGAAGAACAACTTTCATGTTGAACGTTTTTCGATTTGAGGCCATATTCTGGGCCAAAACGGTCACGCAGAACACCTGTTCGCTCGCGCTACCCATCAGACCTATGTCTGGTGGGGCGCGCCACATCTCGCCTCGTGACAGGGCCGCACTCCGTAGCTCTAACTTTTGCATACGAACTCGGATTGGGACGTTTTTATATCAAAATCGGCCGTTTCAATGAGACGAAGACAATTTGTGTTGATCATATTTACATATGAGGACATATTAATTGGGTTTCAAGCCATTCTTTAATCTGGTGTCAACATGAGCATCTCTGAAGTTGTCATAACTTTTGCATCCGAACTTCATTTTAGACCATCTTCATATTCATCTTGATCTTCTCGAAGAGAGCCATCTCATAGTGACTTTTAATAGTAAGTTTGAATTAGTCTTTACATAGCTTCAAGCCACTCTTTATAAACGTGTCACTTTTGAGCGTCAACAACTGGGAAAGGACACTGAAAGATTGAACCCAAAGATAAGCACTTCTCCCATTGCAAGAAAGATCAATCTAGTAGGCCAAACCAAATTGATAATTTGAAGAGACTTGTAAAGATATTAAATCATGCATATAAGAATTCAGAGAAGAACCAAATATTGTTCATAGATAATCTTGATCATAAACCACAATTCATCGGTTCTCAACAAACACACCACAAAAAGAACTACATCGAATAGATCTCCAAGAGAATCAAGGAGAACTTTGTATTGAGATCCAAAGAGAGAGAAGAAGCCATCTAGCTAATAACTATGGACCCGAAGGTTTGTGGTAAACTACGGACACGTCATCGGAGAGGCCATTGTGTTGATGTAGAGGCCCTCCGTGATCGATTCCCCCCCCGGCGGAGCACTTGAAAAGGCCCCAAGACGGGATCTCATGGGTACAGAAGGTTGCGGCGGTGGAAATAGGGTTTCGTGGTGCTCCTAGATGTTTTCAGGGTATATGAGAGTATATAGGCGAAAGAAGTAGGTCGGTGGAGCCACGAGGGGCCCACGAGGGTGGGGGCGCGCCTACCCCCCTGGGCGCGCCCTCCTACCTCGTGGCCGCCTTGTTGCTTCCTTGACGTCCACTCCAAGTCTCCTGGATTGCGGTTGTTCCAAAAAGATCCTCGCGAAGGTTTCATTCCGTTTGGATTCCGTTTGATATTCCTTTTTTGCGAAACACTGAAATAGGCAAAAAACAACAATTGGCACTGGGCCTTTGGTTAATAGGTTAATCCCAAAAATAATATATAAGTGTATAATAAAGCCCATTAAACATCCAAAACAAATAATATAATAGCATGGAACAATACAAAATTATAGATACGTTGGAGACGTATCAGCGTCTTCCCAGATTCTTTCAACAGATCGTACACTTATGTCCAACAGGTTTGAGACTTGCAGCTTTTTGTCTGGTTGAACAGACCCATCCCTAAGCTCGATTACCAGCAAGGAGAAGTAAACACCATGCCTCTCCTTATCTGACAATTCTCTTCTCTTCTCTTGAAGTATCCAATTCATAACTGCATCCTCTTCCTCTTGAACTTCATCATATTTCCCTTCATCTTCTTGAGGCATCCAATTCATAGCTTCATCGTCTTCCTCTTGAGGTATCAAGTTCAAATCCATAGCTCCATTATCTGCCACTTGAGGTTTCTCCTCTTCAAGGATCCAATTCAAATTAATACCTTCATCGTTTTCCTCTTGAGGCATCATGTTCAAATCCATAACTACATTCTCTGCCACTTGAGGTTCCTCCTCTTCAGGGATCCAATTCAAATTAATACCTTCATCGTCTTCCTCTTGAGGCATCATGTTCAAATCCATACTCCTGCTATCAATGACAAAAGATGAGTACATCATGGTACCATAACAAGGATATACACACTTTTTTTACTAGAATGACATGAGCCTTGCAAGCATTACAAAAATGTGAACTACTGACTAAGAAATGAAGCTGCTCCTTTGTAACACCATTTAATTTACAAAGTGGATCTCTCCGTCGACATCTCTGCATGATGTATGGCACTATTCCTGGGGGGCACGCTTTACAAACCAAGGGACTACTATAACAATTATTTCAGGGACGGGGGGTCTCATCAATTATTCAGCCAACTTTGGAAGTCTAAATGCATTATGAAAATCAAAGTTTTTGGTTGGCTCATGTTCCATGATAGACTCAGCACACGCAACATGTTGAAGAGGAGGCATTACAATATTGGTAACAATTTTAATTGCGGCCTCTGCAACCAACATGTTGAAGAGACAGTTGATCACATGATCTTCTCATGCCCTTTAAGTCGAAGCTGATGGGCGAGACTCAACATAGCTTGGCCAACTTTCTCCTGCCGCCTCGATCTTCTGCAAAACACTAAGAAAAGCTGGCCGAACCAGTTCTTCTATGAAACATTTCTGACAGCAGCGTGGAGTATTTGGAAGGAAAGAAACAACCAACACTTCAGAGGCCTGGCCCCTAGTATTGGATCTTGGCTTAAACGGTTCAAGGAGGACTTTTCTCTTTTACAACCTAGGGTTAAAGCAGCACATAGAGCTGCTCTGATCACCTTTTGTACTTCTATTGTATAGCATCCTTCACCTCTTGAACTGGTTGAGTAGCCACACATTAGGTTGCACTACTAGGAAAAAGGCTACTAGCAGCGCAGGTACCCGTGCTACAGCTAATAGTTAGTAGTAGCGTGGGTTAAACCTGCGCTTCTACTTACTTTGTTAGTAGTAGCGTGTGCCACCAATGCTACTCCTATTACTGACCCGCGCTACTACTAACGAAATAGTAGCAGCGCCTCTATAATACAAACGCTACTAGTATCCTACATACTAGTAGCGCCCAATTTTGTTCCCACGCTACTACTAACTATTTAGGATTTAAAAAAATCGACCAATTCCATTCTATGCATACAATCATTTTATTCTTACAATTACGAGAAAACGCAATAGTGATGGACATGTCTTTATTCCTGATTCTACTATCAAACAATTGCCATATCTGATATCCCACAATTTCTCATTCTACCTATCCTCACTCCAATAGTAGTGAAAATGAAAAGGAAATTTTTTGCCATTGAAATGTCCTTATTCCTGAGTAATATTCAATGGAACGGTGTAATTGCACTACAGTCTCATGGATTCACTATGTCGCTTCAACATCTCATTATCCTGCAGCGATGGAAATGAGCATTAGTAAGGCATATAGATTTTATCAATAAATGGAGAGGAAGCATAATCTCAGATGATACAATGTGAATATGCACTATAAGTACACATACATTTCAGTTACAAAAAGATATTTAGTTAAAAGGTGACAAATAACTGAATGCAGTGTATAAATCAGACTAGATAGATAACACTAAGCTTAAATTTTAAATGCAGTTTAAGTACTAGAACCTACCAATTGAATATAGATTTTCCTTAGTGCATTTTCACTAGGAAACTAATCCTAACATATCAACATTTTGATCACCATTATATCCCGTTGTGAATCCAAGGAAATCAACAGTTCTATAAGATATGGCTAGAAAACACTGGACATAACAGAAAGTAGCCACTTCTTTGTTGTGTGGAAAATTTCCCATGATTACTTCACTATGGATTGGATAAAGAATCAATAAGGACAACACCCACGGTATAACTCTCACCTTCTTCTGGGTGAAGAAGAAGGTGGCCACCGGCTCAGTACTAGGTCACACGCACTGGCGGAGCTAAGTGTATGGATGGGGGGGGCTGTGGCCCCCCCAAGCCTGGTAGCTTTTGTGAAGATTTTTTTTTGGGATGGCATAGATTGAGAAAAATAGGGACTTTTACCCCTTCATAAAGCCATATTTTGCCATTGCCCCCCCCCCCCAATGATCCTGTGCTAGCTCCGCCACTGGTGACAGGCATTTCTTCACACATGTTCCAGTGAAGCCAGGATTTGGCGCCAATTGCCATAGTCGTCATGCGCCTGTCACAAGACAAAAAACGGAACTACCTTAAATCGCTATATGTTTGGTTTTCTTCCTCAAACATGAACAAACAAAAAAATGTTTGGCTAAAACAGAGTAATTAGCTATATGTTTCTTTCCGCTCCTAAATTGCATAAGGAAATCTTCATCTATTATTTTACTCTATGCTTACTAGCTACAACCTGTTGGATAGAAAAACACCTTCCACCATATGACTGTAGCTTGCCTAAATAACCTCAAAGTAGAAAATGGACGCTCGACACTTGTGGTACAAATTGTAAAATCAATGGTTTTTCCCTTAACCATTACTATCCCTAAACAACACTTTTTATTGAGTACAAAATCTATGACCTAATTAGAACTTGTTCCAATTAGTTAACATGAAAGAATCTACACTGAAAAGGCATAATCAAAGAGCTGGACTTCAGTATAGCAAGATTAAATTCCCAGTGGGGAGAGTGTGGGCAGACTGCTCATGTTGCTGACAGGCTAACTTGCACGTGACGCTGGCGGCGCCTATGCATAAGCACGGCCATGAAGAGACATCGGTGGCCGAGGAGGCATTGGCGGCGGGATTAAATGCAAAAAGAAATGTTTATAAGGTGCTGATATCTCATTACCAAGCAACCTGATAGCAAATTAATTTTTCTAAGCACCGAGAATACCAAAAAATTAGTACGCTGTTTGGTCCAATTGGTCAAGGCCCAAAATGCAGGTCAAGACCAACTATATCAACACCTATAAGAACCTCTACCTTATGCATGCCTCTTATGCGACCTTACAAGAATTCCTACAAACATTCATAATTCTCTAGTACAGTACATTGAAATTGGTAGCAAACCTAACGATTCACGCACAGAACCAACGCACCAGCTCAAACATTCAATCGCTAGCAACCTAGTACAGATAGTTCAGTTCAGTCATTTTTTGTTTCTACGGATGCAGTTCAATCATCAGTGATAGTAGAAGTATTAGGTGACAAGGAGAATCCCTTGCTTGCCACAAACCCATATAGGTGCACAGTAATGCGACATAGATAGATACCATGCTATTTGCTGAATCCTCATCTTCACACTCATCATCGTCGCCATCATCCTCCACCCAGTTGTCGACGTCACCGTCCATTTGTGCCTCTAGTTCCTAGTAATATTGCTCAGTGACAACACTAATCTCATGGGGCAACACCTGAAACACAACACAATTGGCCAACAAATTGATCAGTGAACATTGAACATCAGGATAGATAGATACATGCATCTAGTAATAGAAGCTGGAAAAACCATGCATGCATGCGGGATTATTAGCGATGCATACCATTGACACGGTGTTGTCGGCCCACTTGACTTGGGCATGCCCATCAACAAGGTCAACAACACGGCCGACCCATGAAAGATCGGTAGCAATGGCATCGTCAGGAGGACATCCTGACGGCGGCCGGCGTACGATGACACGTCCGTAGAAAGCATGAAGACCTGGTTGCAATGCCAAGTCATAGGCGCTCACAGTGTCGATCTCTGTGGCCTCATCAGGGCTCAACCCCTCTTTGAACAACGACACGCCTACTGTCTGGTCCCCGGAATTCACGCATCGGACAACACCGACGTGCCTCGTCTCAGTGTGCCGGCCGCCGATCTGCCAGAATCCACCCTGACCCACCCGAGAAACATGCAAAATCAAGCACCCAAGACTTGAAATAGCCGGGGTAGGAGATACGAGCAGCACCTCAAGCTCGACGAGGGGCTTGCACTGCAGGAGCGCTACCGGGGGGCCGAGGAAGGCGCAGTCCGGCTGCGGGCACGAGCAGGGTATCCACAGGCACACGCGCTTCTGCTCTGCCAGCCGTGGTAGGTCCCAGCCGAAGTCCCTGAACATGGGGGCTTGAAAGGGAGGAGGCATGCCTGGCAGTGGAGCAGCGCCACGTCCATCCTCACGTCGATCTGCGACGGCGCCATGGCTCGATCTGCTCGTCGAAGCCGCCACGTGGATTCCCCATCCTCCCCCCCCCCCCCCCCCCCCCCCCCCCCCCCCCCCCCCCCCCCCCCCCCCCCCCCCCCCCCCCCCCCCCCGCGCGCGCACGTCTCCGCTCCCCCGTCCGCTAGCGTCACGAACGCTAGAACCAGATCTATCGGGAGATGTGGAGCGGCGAGATGTGCGGAGAGGCAGAGGAGGACGCAGATTGGGAGGAGCGGCGGTGTGGGAAAGATTTGGTGGGGCATGGAAGGGAGAGGGACTGGGACGTGCGGATTAGTTGTAGCGCGGGGCACGGGTGCGGTGCTGCTACCACCGTGTTTATACCCACGCTACGGCTGTCAACTTACTAGTAGCGCGGCTTTTATACCCCGCGCTACTACTATGGTCCATACCGGGGACACGGTGAGGATCACATAGTAATAGCGTGGGAACGGTAGGCACCCGTGCTGCTACTAAGTAGTAGTAGCGTGGGGCTTTTACCCCTCGCGGTTGCTAAGATTCTGTGTATAAGGTTTTCCCTAGTAGTGTTGGGTTGCAACAAAATGTGATGTAAAGTAACAGATATGTCTATGTAAACCCCCCATTTATATAGATATATGATATTACAGTAGGGGTTTCCCCCTACTGTCTTCCTTGTCAAAAAAACACCATTTCATTTCTTATGAAACTTCCAACTCCTGTCATTTCAGAAGGAATTCCAATCCATCATGACTAATTTTGAAGTTTATGTCATTAGTTTATCAACTTCATTTTTTATGACTAATTTTGCTTAACTTTATGTAATACTGTTAAGTGATCTGCTGCTGTGTGTGGTACAACTCCTGTTAATTTCAGAACATTGTGACATTACTGCCATTGTGAACTGCTACGTCTTGAGCTTGCGTTGGTTTTCCCCGAAGAGGAAGGGATGATGCAGCAGAGTAGCGTAAGTATTTCCCTCAGTTTTTGAGAACCAAGGTATCAATCCAGTAGGAGGCCACGCTCAAGTCCCTCGTACCTGCACAAAACGATAGCCACTCACAACCAACATGATTAGGGGTAGTCAATCCCTTCACGGTCACTTACGAGAGTGAGATCTGATAGATATAATATTTTTGGTATTTTTGGTATAAAGATGCAAAGTAAAAAGTAAAGGCAAAGTAAAAAATCAAAGCAAGATTAAAGTGATGGAGATTGATATGATGAGAATAGACCCGGGGGCCATAGGTTTCACTAGTGGCTTCTCTCAAGAGCATAAGTATTCTACGGTGGGTGAACAAATTACTGTTGAGCAATTGACAGAATTGAGCATAGTTATGAGAATATCTAGGCATGATCATGTATATAGGCATCACGTCCGTGACAAGTAGACCGAAATGATTCTGCATCTACTACTATTACTCCACTCATCGACCGCTATCCAGCATGCATCTAGAGTATTAAGTTAAAAACAGAGTAACGCCTTAAGCAAGATGACATGATGTAGAGAGATAAATTCATGCAATATGAAATAAACCCCATCTTGTTATCCTCGATGGCAACGATGCAATACGTGCCTTGCTGCCCCTTCTGTCACTGGGAAAGGACACCGCAAGATCGAACCCAAAGCTAAGCACTTCTCCCATGGCAAGAACTACCAATCTAGTTGGCCAAACCAAACGCATAATTCGAAGAGACTTGCAAAGATAACCAATCATACATAAAAGAATTCAGAGAAGATTCAAATATTATTCATAGATAGACTTGATCATAAACCCACAATTCATCGGTCTCAACAAACACACCGCAAAAAGAAGATTACATCGAATAGATCTCCACAAGAGAGGGGGAGAACTTTGTATTGAGATCCAAAAAGAGAGAAGAAGCCATCTAGCTACTAACTATGGACCCGAAGGTCTGAGGTAAACTACTCACACTTCATCGGAGGGGCTATGATGATGTAGAAGCCCTCCGTGATGACGGCCCTCTTCCGGTGGAGCTCTAAAACAGGCCCCAAGATGGGATCTCGTGGATACAGAAAGTTGCGGTGGTGGAATTAGGTTTTTGGTTCTTGTTCTGATCGTTTGGGGGTACGTATGTATATATAGGAGGAAGGAGTACGTCGGTGGAGCACCGAGGGGCCCACGAGGCAGGGGGGGCGCCCTAGGGGGCCTGCCCCCCACCCTCGTGACCTCCTCTTTGACTCCTTGGAGTAGGGTCCAAGTCTCCTGGATCACGTTCGGTGAGAAAATCACGTTCCCGAAGATTTTATTGCGTTTGGACTCCCTTTGGTATTCTGTTTCTCTGAAACACTGAAATAGGCAAAAAAACAGCAATTCTAGGTTGGGCCTCCGGTTAATAGGTTAGTCCCAAAAATAATATAAAAGTGGAAAATAAAGCCCAATATAGTCCAAAACAGTAGATAATATAGCATGGACCAATCAAAAATTATAGATACGTTGGAGACGTATCAGGCATCCCCAAGCTTAATTCCTGCTCGTCCTTGAGTAGGTAAATGATAAAAAGAGAATTTTTGATGCGGAGTGCTACTTGGCATAATTTCAATGCAAATCTTCTTAATTGTGATATGAATATTCATATTCGAAAGATTCAAGACAAAAGTTTATATTGACATAAAAATAATAATACTTCAAGCATACTAACAAAGAAATTATGTCTTCTCAAAATAACATGGCCAAAGAAAGTTATCCCTACAAAATCATATAGTCTGGCTATGCTCTATCTTCACCACAAGAAATATTTAAATCATGCACAACCCCGATGACAAGCCAAGCAATTGTTTCATACTCTAACTTTTTCAAAACTTTTTCAATCTTCACGCAATACATGAGCGTGAGCCATGGATATAGCACTATAGGTGGAATAGAATGGTGGTTGTGGAGAAGACAAAAAGGAGGGGAAGATAGTCTCACATCAACTAGGCGTATCAACGGGCTATGGAGATGCCCATCAATAGATATCAATGTGAGTGAGTAGGGATTGCCATGCAACGGATGCACTAGAGCTATAAATGTATGAAAGCTCAACAAAAGAAACTAGTATGTGTGCATCCAACTTGCTTGCTCATGAAGACCTAGGGCACTTGAGGAGGCCTATCATTGGAATATACAAGACAAGTTCTATAATGTAAAATTCCCACTAGTATATGAAAGTGATAACATGAGAGACTCTCTACTATGAAGATCATGGTGCTACTTTGAAGCACAAGTGTGGTAAAAGGATAGTAGCATTGCCCCTTTTTATTTATTTTCTCTTTTTTGGGCCTTCTTTTTTTTCTTTGGCCTTTCTCTTTTTTTGGGACAATGCTCTATTAAATGATGATCATCACACTTTTATTTATTTACAACTCAATGATTCCAACTCGATTCTAAAACAAAGTATGACTCTATATGGATGCCTCCGGTGGTGTACCGGGATATGCAATGAATCAAGAGTGACAAGTATGAAGAAATTATGAATGGTGGCTTTGCCACAAATACTATGTCAACTACATGATCATGCTAAGCAATAGGACAATGATGAATGTGTCATGATGAACTAGATGGTGGAAAGTTGCATGGCAATATATCTCGGAATGGCTATGGAAATGCCATAATAGGTAGGTATGGTGGCTGTTTTGAGGAAGGTATATGGTAGGTGTATGATACCGGCGAAAGGTGCGCGGTATTAGAGAGGCTAGCAAAGGTGGAAGGGTGAGAGTGTGTATGATCCATGGACTCAACATTAGTCATAAAGAACTAATATACTTATTGCAAAATTCTAGAAGTTATCAAAGCAAAGTATTACGTGCATGCTCCTAGGGGGATGGATTGGTAGGAAAAGACCATCGCTCGTCCCCGACCGCCACTCATAAGGAATACAATCAATAAATAAATCATGCTCCGACTTCATCACATAACGGTTCACCATACGTGCATGCTACGGGAATCACAAACTTTAACACAAGTATTCTTTAAATTCACAACTACTCAACTAGCATGACTTTAATATTATCACCTCCATATCTCAAAACAATTATCATGCTTCAATATTTTTTAGTATTCAACACACTCAAAAGAAAGTTTCACAAATCTTGAATACCAAGTATATTATTATTAAGCAAATTACCATGCTATTAAGAGACTCTCAAAATAATTTAAGTGAAGCATGAGAGATCAATAGTTTCTTTTAAACAAATCCACCACCGTGCTCTAAAAGATCTAAGTGAAGCACATAGAGAAAAATTATAACACTCAAAAGATATAAGTGAAGCACATAGAACAAAACTACTTAGCTCAAAAGATATAAGTGAAGCACATAGAGTATTCTATCGAATTTTAATTCATGTATGCCTCTCTCAAGAGGTGTGTACAACAAGGATGATTGTGTCATACTAATACACAAAGACACTAGTAATACAAGACGCTCCAAGCAAAACACATATCATGTTGGTGAATAAAAATATAGCTCCAAGTAAATTACCGATGGAAGTGGACGAAAGAGGGGATGCCTCCCGGGGCATCCCCAAGCTTTGACTTCTTGGTGTCCTTGGATTATCTTGGGGGTTCCATGGGCATCCCCAAGCTTAGGCTCTTGCCACTCCTTGTTCCATAATCCATCAAAAGAATTCACCCAAAACTTGAAAACTTCACAACACAAAACTCAAAATAGAAAACTCGTGAGCTCCGTTAGCGAATGAAAACAAAAGACCATTTCAAGGTACTGTAATGAAATCATTCTTTATTTATATTGGTGTTAACCCTACTGTATTCCAACTCCTCTATGGATTATAAACTATTTTACTAGCCATAGATTCATCAAAATAAGCAAACAACACACGAAAAACAGAATCTGTCAAAAACAGAATAGTTTGTAGTAATCTGTATCTAGCACAAGATCTGGAATCCCAAAAATTCTAAAACAAATTGATGGACGTGAGGAATTTATCTATTAATCATCTGCAAAAATAATTAACTAAATATAATTCTTCAAATAAAAATGACAGCAGTTCTCGTGAGTGCCAAAGTTTCTGTTTTTTACAGCAAGTTCAACAAGACTTTCCCCAAGTCTTCCCAACGGTTCTACTTGGCACAAACACTAATTAAACACAAAAAACACAACAAAAACAGAGGCTAAGTAATTTATTTATTACTAAGCAGGAGTAAAAATCAAGGAATAAAAATAAAATTGGCTTGCCTCCCAACAAGCGCTATCGTTTAACGCCCCTAGCTAGGCATAAAAGCGAGGATAGATCTAAGTATTGTCATCTTTGGTAGGCAATCCATAAGTGGTTCTCATGATAGTTTCATATGGTAATTTTATTTTCTTTCTTGGAAAGTGTTCCATGCCCTTTTTTAATGGAAATTGAAATCTAATATTCCCTTCCTTCATATCAATAATCGCACCAAGCGTTCTAAGGAAAGGTCTACCAAGAATAATAGGGCAAGAAGGATTGCAATCAATATCAAGAACAATGAAATCTACGGGCACATAATTCCTATTTTCAACAATAAGAACAGCATTAATCCTTCCCATAGGTTTCTTAATAGTAGAATCCGCAACATGCAAGTTTAGAGAGCAATCATCAAAATCGCGGAAATCTAGTAAATCACACAAAGTTTTGGGAATAGTGGAGACACTAGCACCCAAATCACACAAAGCATAAAACTCATGATCTTTAATTTTAATTTTAATAGTTGGTTCCCACTCATCATAGAGTTTTCTAGGGATAGAAACTTTCAAATCAAGTTTTTCTTCATAAGATTGCATCAAGGCATCAACAATATGTTCGGTGAAGGCTTTTTTTTACTATAAGCATGTGGAGAATTTAGCACGGATTGCAACAAGGAAATACAATCAATTAAAGAGCAACTTTCATAATTAAATTCCTTGAAATCCAATATAGTGGGTTTAGCAACATCTAGATTTTTATTTCTTTCAATCCCACTTTCATCAATTTCATCATTAAGATCTAAATACTCCGATTTTTTAGAACGCCTTCTAGGTAAAGGAAGATCATATTCAGTTTCATCAAGATTAGTATTGCAAAACAAAGATTTAATAGGGGACACATCAATAACTTTTAGATCTTCATCTTGATTTTCATAGGAATTGGAAGAACACGCTTTAATAAAGGCATCTTTGGAAGCACGCATCCTAGCGTTCTTTCCTTGCACTCATCAATGGAAATTCTCATGGCTTTGAGAGACTCATTGATATCATGTTGAGGAGGAATAGATCTAAGCTTTAAAGAATCAATCTCAAGATAAATTCTATCAACGTTTCTAGCCAAATCATCAACTTTAAGCAATTTCTCTTCAAGCAAAGCATTAAAATTCTTTTGTGAATTCTCATAAACTCTTTAACACTATTCTCAAATTCAGAGGGAATCTTATTATAATTTCCAGAAGATTTATTGTAGGAATTCCCATAATTATTAGAAGGATTACTAGGATATGGCCTAGGATTAAAATTCCCTCTATAAGCGTTGTTACCAAAATTATTCCTACCAACAAAATTCACATCCATAGATTCATTGTTATTCTCAATCAAAGTAGACAAAGGCATATCATTAGGATCAGAAGAAACACTCTTAGTAGCAAATAATTTCATAAGTTCATCCATCTTTCCACTCAAAACATTGATTTCTTCTATCGCATGCACTTTTTTACTAGAAGATCTTTCTGTATGCCATTGAGAATAATTAACCATAACATTATCTAGGAGTTTAGTAGCATCTCCTAAAGTTATTTCCATAAATGTGCCTCCCGCAGCCGAATCAAAAGATTTCTAGAAGCAAAATTCAATCCGGCATAAAAATTTTGTATAATCATCGACAAATTCAAACAATGAGTAGGGCAATTACGTATCATTAATTTCATTCTCTCCCAAGCTTGTGCAACATGTTCATGATAAGTTGTTTAAAGTTCATAATTTCATTTCTAAGAGAGATGATCTTAGCGGGAGGAAAATACTTAGAGATAAAAGCATCTTTGCACTTGTTCCATGAATCAATACTATTTTTAGGCAAAGACAAAAACCAAACTTTAGCACGATCTCTAAGCGAAAAAGGAAATAGCTTCAATTTGATGACATCATTATCGACATCTTTTTTCTTTTGCATATCACATAAATCAACGAAGCTATTCAGATGAGTAGCGGCATCTTCACTAGGAAGGCCGGCGAATTGATCTTTCATAACAAGATTCAACAAAGCAGCATTGATTTCACAAGATTCAGTATTAGCAAGAGGAGCAATCGGAGTGCTAAGGAAATCATTATTATTGGTATTGGTGAAGTCGCACAATTTGGTAGTATCTTGAGCCATCGCGACAAACAAGCAAACTAGCACACGAGCAGACAAAAGCAAATGGGCAAAAGAGGAAAATAGAGAGGGAGGATAGAGAGAGAGAGGGCGAATAAAACGGCAAGGGTGAAGTGGGGGAGAGAAAAACGAGAGGCAAATGGCAAATAATGTAATGCGAGAGATAGGGATTGGGATGGGTACTTGGTATGTTGACTTTTTGCGTAGACTCCCCGGCAACGGCGCCAGAAATCCTTCTTGCTACGTCTTGAGCTTGCGTTGGTTTTCCCCGAAGAGGATGGGATGATGCAGCAGAGTAGCGTAAGTATTCCCTCAGTTTTTGAGAATCAAGGTATCAATCCAGTAGGAGGCCACGCTCAAGTCCCTCGTACCTGCACAAAACGATAGCCACTCGTAACCAACGCGATTAGGGGTTGTCAATCCCTTCACGGTCACTTACGAGAGTGAGATCTGATAGATATAATATTTTTGGTATTTTTTGTATAAAGATGCAAAGTAAAAAGTAAAGGCAAAGTAAAAAAGCAAAGCAAGATTAAAGTGATGGACATTGATATGATGAGAATAGACCCGGGGGCCATAGGTTTCACTAGTGGCTTCTCTCAAGAGCATAAGTATTCTACGGTGGGTGAACAAATTACTGTTGAGCAATTGATAGAATTGAGCATTGTTATGAGAATATATAGGCATGATCATGTATATAGGCATCACGTCCGTGACAAGTAGACCGAAACGATTATGCATCTACTACTATTACTCCACTCATTGACCGCTATCCAGCATGCATCTAGAGTATTATGTAAAAACAGAGTAACGCCTTAAGCAAGATGACATGATGTAGAGAGATAAATTCATGCAATATGAAATAAACCCCATCTTGTTATCCTCGATGGTAACGATGCAATATGTGCCTTGCTGCCCCTTCTGTCACTGGGAAAGGACACCGCAAGATCGAACGCAAAGCTAAGCACTTCTCCCATGGCAAGAACTATCAATCTAGTTGGCCAAACCAAATGGATAATTCGAAGAGACTTGCAAAGATAACCAATCATACATAAAAGAATTCAGAGAAGATTCAAATATTATTCATAGATAGACTTGATCATAAACCCACAATTCATCGGTCTCAACAAACACACCGCAAAAAGAAGATTACATCGAATAGATCTCCACAAGAGAGGGGGAGAACTTTGTATTGAGATCCAAAAAGAGAGAAGAAGCCATCTAGCTACTAACTATGGACCCGAAGGTCTGAGGTAAACTACTCACACTTCATCGGAGGGGCTATGATGATGTAGAAGCCCTCCGTGATGACGGCCCTCTTCCGGCGGAGCTCCGGAACAAGCCCCAAGATGGGATCTCATGGATACAGAAAGTTGCGGCGATGGAATTAGGTTTTTGGCTCATGTTCTGATCGTTTGGGGGTACGTATGTATATATAGGAGGAAGGAGTACGTCGGTGGAGCACCGAGGGGCCCATGAGGAAGGGGCGCGCCCTAGGGGGCGCACCCCCCACCCTCCTGACCTCCTCTTTGACTCCTTGGAGTAGGGTCCAAGTCTCCTGGATCACGTTCCGTGAGAAAATCACGTTCCCGAAGATTTTATTCCGTTTGGACTCCGTTTGATATTCTGTTTCTCCGAAACACTGAAATAGGCAAAAAAAACAGCAATTCTGGGCTGGGCCTCCGGTTAATAGGTTAGTCCCAAAAATAATATAAAAGTGGAAAATAAAGCCCAATATAGTCCAAAACAGTAGATAATATAGCATGGAGAAATAAAAAAATTATAGATACGTTGGAGACGTATCATGAACAGGGCAAGACCCATCTCAAGGGCCTCTCAAAGGTACACTAGTGTCAATAATAGGCTTACTCTGTTGTAGCAAATGAGCCTCTTTTCAAATTACACAGAGGATTGCAGAAAAGTTATACTCCTCATATTCACAGGTTCTGAAACTGAAATAGAGCAAAAACAGAGCACTGCACAAGTAGCCAGTCTGCACTTGCAAATTCACAATTTCATTTGGATCGAGCGGCCGATCCCCATATGGTGAACCAGCTGATGTAGCACTTGCAAACCCACAATAAAAATGATGTCTAGCAGCTAATCCACACAAGCATAATTCAGTAGCGCCCACATTGACTTGTAACTTGAAATCTTCAAGCTACTTTCATTTTGTTCTTTGTTCTTCAGTTAACATTGGAGAGTACAATATTTAGTTAACATTGTTCTTTGTGACAAACAGGAATGGAGGAGCACAAGGAGCAGAGGAGCAACTCCTTACAGTACCTTCTTCTTCCTGACGAACAGGAGCTCTGGCGGCAGCACGGGCCGATGAGCAGCAACACGGGCAGACGAGCAGCAGCAATATGGGCAGAGGAGCTCCACCGGCGGGCGCGCGGGCAGGGAAGAAGGAGCAGCACTGGCTCACGTGGGAGATTGAGGAAGACGCGTTGGAGATCGAGGAGGAAGCGCGCGAACTCCTGGTCCACCGGATCGTGGAGGCAGTTTCCGACGAAGCCCGTAGGGGATCGCGGCTGGAAGGAATTGCGGCGGCGCACGCGCGGAGCTCAAGGAGGACGCGCTGGAGCTTGAGGAGGATGCGCGTGAGCTCGAAGAGGACGCACGCGAGCTCAAGGAGGACGTGTCGGGAGGTTCCGGCGACGCCCGCAGGTAATCGCGGCGGGAGGTTATTGCGGCGGCGCAGGTCTGGGCGAAGGCGGCGGAGCAGTACCTGGCGACGAAGGCGGCGGAGCAGGTACTTGGCGACGGTGGCGGAGCACTTCGTGGTGGACGGTGAATCGCGCAGCTGGCCGACGCAAGCCACTGGCGACAGTGGAGGAGGAAGACGGGGGCGGGGACTTGTTTGATACTGTTTTGAAACCACAAGGGAATTTTTGTAAAATTGCCAATGAACTGCGCTCGCGACATGTTTTTCGGGACGGAGGGAGTACAAAGTTATACTAAGGTTAAGATAATTATTTTGGGACGGAGAAGTACTTGTAACCTCGGATGTGAATCATGTGATTAATTAATCATGGATATGTATGTCACTTGTTTCATCACCCAGTCTCGAGGCAACAATGTGGGCCAACATCATTTGCCTCAGTGACCACCAATGTGCCGCTCTTCTCTCTCACGAGGCTTCGGTTGCGTTGCCGTAGCAAAAATCCAGCCATCCCTGTCTTCGTCCGGATGATCAGGCCAACTTCTTAGGTCCTGTGAAACAAGGAGAGTGTCGAGACGTCGACAACAGCAGCAACCGGCACCGCTCGCATCGTCTGGGAGACGGCATGCCAGTTTGATCCGTTCTTGCAAACACGACTCACCCCGGTAGTGGAACACTTTGTTGGGCCACGGCGGCATGTCAAAAGTGCTTCCCAAAACATGAAACACTCTCGATGGGCCATGGCCGAGCGGTAGAAGCGATCCTTGCGTTGGTGAAGACATCACTCGGCTCAAATTGATGGTGAAACATTTTTTGCGGGCCATGGCGGTGCTCGAAAGTGAGCCCTGAGTCGATGTAGTACACCACCGATCGTGTGGATCTTCCTCACCTCTCCCACCCGATATTCTCTTCAGGCAAAAGCCTCAGATCTAGCTCTTGGATTTGTATGGTAACAACATATTCGATGTTGTAATCTTGTGGAGGCACGGTCTTGGAGTCACTAATCTCTCGTAGTTCTTTTTTTTTTATGTCTTGATAGGAGTGTGGGGCCTCTATGAGGTATATTGATTTTGACATGGCCTCTATCGATACGACCAAAAATATTATCCTCATAAACAATAATTAGGTGATTTCTAGTAATAATTATGTAAATTATTATATTGTTACTCTGAATAGAAATACACCACTTTTTTTATTATATGCACAATAGTAGAATATTTTTGCAAGCACCTTGGAGGCTGCCTCTACCAACTAAAAAATTCACAAATATTGATTTGCAGTTCGGTTGAGAAGAGAGCAAATTGTTGAGGATGGAGCCAACGTTGCACTGTCACCGATCTGCCTCGTCTCTTGTGGCCTTAAGGCCATGCAGGCATCATTGATACCTGCCCTTGCTAATGGTAGGACTACTACTTTGTTTTTAGGTGTTTTTTAGTCTACTTAGGAAGACGAGGCAGTGATGGCCCTTTGAAGATGTAACTGGGTTCTCTCCACCTAGTCCCCGCCGAATCGATGCATCTAGTGTCGTTGGAGGGTGTGTGTGGAGTTGTGTTTCTTGTGAATACCACAAGATTAAGTTGGTGTTTGTCCTCAATGCATCCGCATGGACTTGATCTTCATTTGTTTGCACTCATGTCTACGGATTGGATTCTTTAAATCTATGCTTCTCTTTATTGATGATGGTTCTTCTCTTCATTGATGATGGTTGTTGTGTCCTTTGGGCTTTATCATGAAGACTTTCCGACTATCTACTAAAACAAGGTTCATCCGGCTATTGTGAAGGAGGGGCAAAGATGGTGGCGCGTCTTTGTCTCACTTCAGTGCTTTTAGTCGTCGCTAGATGGTCTACGAGATGAATACATTTTTTTGCTACTTCTAATGCTCTTTGTACTATCATGATGTTTGATAAATAGATCAAAAGTTTTTAGTGCAAAAAGTAGAGGACAGAGCGAACATGTGAGATACTGGATTGATGTAATTCAATGGGGCCTACCATGGAGGCTTTATATTCTGCATCATGGAGAAAGCGGAGCTTCTACATGGAAATACACTTTGGTTCCTGGTTGTATATGCATCCTATACGGGTATTTTTTAATATTTAAATAAAAATTCAAAGTAGGTAAGAACTATTTTGACAAAAAAACTTGACTTACTTTTGCACTAGTATATAGATTTTCACGAAAAAAACAAAGTTGACTTCACAGCAAAAAAGATAAATTTTATTTGCTATTATAGATCACTATTCACACTATTTTGGCCAAAATTTTGTCTTTTTGAAAAGAAGTCAAAGGAAGATTTTCTTTTTGTGGATTTTTTCTCACAAGTACAATAAAAGGTCAAGTTTATTTCAAAAACTATTTCAGAAATTTTTGACTTTTTTTGGATTACTATTTTTTTTTCCATATAGGGTGTAGATGTCTCCATAAACCAAAAATCTGCCTCCAGCTTCTACACCGTTTTTCAGGGGTAGCTTCTATAGAGTGTGGGGCAAGAGTCCTTTTTTTTGGAGCCGGGCCAGAGTTCAACTTGAGGAGGAAGCAAAACACATGGCTGGTCGTGACCACACATAAAAGGATAACTGAAAAAGTAAGTGGCAAATGTTCGCAGGTGAAAACTGCTAACGAATGCCCTAGTTTCTTTTTCTGAATACAATACGGAAGCAAGCGCTTATATATACATGCATACACTCATTTTTATGGACGCACACACATCTAGGGCTGCAAGAAAAGCTCGAGGCTCGTGAGCTGCTCGAGATCGACTCGTATTTTTGCTCGACTCGAGATCGACTTGAAAGAAAATGAGCTGAGTATGAGCACTTTATGTAGCTCGATCGAGAAACGAGCTAATCTTGAGCCAGTATTGGCTCGCTCGGTTTTAGCTCGATAGCTCGATATCATATAAGTATATTAAATAAGTGTCATGTTTATTACAAAGAAATGGTTAGTTTATTACCATATATGTTGTGTGTGAATTTTTCTCCATTTTACTTATTAACAAACATGGAAGCTGAATTAAGAGCAAAGAAAATTTAGCCTCAATATAGTGCTTGATCAGCCATATGTTGAATATCTTGTTATTTTTGCCAAAGTTTGAGAGCAGATGCACCTTTGTTTTCTTCTCTTGCTAGTTCGTCCATGATATCTTATCTTCAGTTGAGAAAGAATAATTCGAAATTTATAGTGACTTCTTATGTTGTGGCCTATCTTATGTGAAAATTTGCCTCAATTATTCAGAAAAAAAATCTTCTTATTTAGCTCAAGACTATCTCGAGATCGGCTCGAGATTGTTACATGATGATCACGAGCCACTTTCTACAGCTCGACCTTGAGCTTCGCTTAATTTGACCTCGCTCGAATTTTAGTATAAGTTGAGCTGAGCTAGTTCAACTCGCTCGAACCCACTTGTTTGCAGCCCTATACACATCTTCAACTTATGTAGCAGTTTGGATGGATTTTTTGCACACAAAGTTAAACAAATGCCATGAAAGTTTTGCAAAAAAGGCACCCAGATTCTTCAAAATGCACTGAAAACTGCTTGACGAACATAAAACAAATGCCATGGTCTATGGCGAACGTTCGCCAAATATGCCCATCCATGGCTAAAGGCTCCCAAAAATAGCCATCTTTGATCAACCGGTTCGTAAAGCAGAACCATCAAACGTGACCTTGTTGCAGACCGGCCGAGAGTAGGACGTATATATCGTAACCGAACTCTGACACAGACTCTATACATCTGCACGGAAGTTTAATTTAAACCATACGTACACACCAGCGGAGATCTACGTTTGCCTCTGTGTTGTGTCATATATACTCTACTCGCCTCCTATCCGTGGATCCTCACGACGCATATAATCTACGTACGTACGTGCACGTGTCGTAACCGAACTCTGACACAAATTCTATATATCTGCACGGAAGTTTAATTTAAACCAGTGGAGATCTACGTTTGCATCGTGTTGTGTTATATATACTCTACTCGCCTTCGTGGATCCTCACGACACAGTGGAGATCTACGTACTCTCTCCGTCCAGAAATATTTGTCATCAAAATGAATAAAAAGAGGTGTATCTAGAACTAAAATGCATCTACATACATCCCTTTTATCCATTTTGATGACAAGTATTTTCGAACGGAGGGAGTACGAAGGATGCGCGGGCTAGCTTCTCCCTTCCATTGTTGATTCCTTTGCTTTCGACTCAACTCCGTGTGTACGTGCAGCAGCAGGCCTACAAGGTCTTCCTTACCCCTCCGTCCTCGCCGCCCATCTTTGTGCCTCCATACGACCGCAGCTCCTACTATTCCCCGCCGGCGCCCCAGATCATCACGATGGACGCGAGCGGCGGACATGGCTACGGCTACAGCTACAGCACCACGCCCATCTACCCGTCTCCTTGGTCGCCGCCGATCTCGGGGAACGGGATGGCCCCGGACTACCACGGCTTCTACGACGGCCAGCTGCGGCCTGCGGTGCCCGGTCTCTTTTACGCTCTGCCGATGGCTGGAGGTGAGACCGGTACCTTGCAGTTGATGGCGGTGCCGAGCCCAGAGTCGGAGCCATGGCAGTTCACGCCCCATCAGTCGATCAAAGCGGACAGGGTGCTCTATGGCCCCAGGAGTCAGCCCAGGCTGCCAGTCTTCGAGGCCATCTGCCCCTCGGAAACTCACAAAGAGTACTAGCATAGTATACGTACTGCCATTGCATGCCCGATCAACGGCCCGACGTACTTCGGCACATCGCTTTTTACAGCGACAGTGGAGGATCGATGACGACAACACATAATCGTTCTAGCATGTATAGTCCACGTGTTGTAAACACATGACATGATTAATTGTATTTCTTTTATCAAATATCGTTTATGGTGTTTGCTAGGATTCGTCATTTTGTCGCCTTTTTTCTTTTTGAGCACCACCCAAAAAGGGTTAACTTGACACATTATGCAGAGTCTTTTGCCAAGATATCTAGCGGATCACCTGGGATTGAGCCCAATTGTACGAAGTCACCAGAGTTCCTTGCTCGCGCTGCTAGGCTATGGGCAACTTTGTTCTGCTCTCTACTGATCCAGTCAATCCTATAGGACCTGAATGCAGTTAACACGGTTTTAATGTCCTCAATGATGGGGAACAGGCTCGATTTGTTCGTGGCACCCATGGTCACCACATTTGCTAGCGAGAGGCAGTCGACCTCAACCAGTACAGGCCCATTATACCGTTTGGACATTTCCCGCAGCCCCAGCAACAAAGCCAGTCCCTCAGCTTCCTCCACACATGTGCAGAGGTTTAGAGAGCACCCCATCGAGAAGTACACCTGCCCCAGATTATTTCTCTCAATGGCATCCCCTGCACCCACTCCAGTGACAGCCATATAAGCTGCATCCGTGTTCAGCTTTGCCATCCCTGTCGGTGCAGGTATACAACGGATGGTTTGCACCTCTGGCTGGTTCGGCATCTGGTCTTCAAATAAGTTCAGACTGCAAGTGTTCCTAGCAATTTCTGACTTGTCCCTCGCAGTTTTCACCTCCTGTTCGTACCTGGTCAGCAAAGCTACAGACCCGAAGATGGATTCTTTGCCATTTCCATGCACAATGTTCTCCCGGAGATACCATGCCCGCCAAAGTAATAGCAAAATTCGGTTCCTTTCATCAGAGCTACATGAACACAGTAGACCTTGAAGCCAATCCTCCCCAGTATACCAGAAGCCCTTCTCTTTCGGCAGCGTCCAGTGTTCTCGCATGGCCTGACGAAGTGCTCTGCTTTTAGTGCAAGCTACCACTGTATGGTATTCGTTTTCCTCCGCATTGCCACACATATCGCAGGTGTTGTCATTGGCTACCACTGTATGGTCTCTTTTACGCACTGCCGAGGGCTGGAGGTGAGTCTGGTGCCTTGCCGCCGACGGCAGTGCCGAGCCCAGAGTCGGACTGTGCTCTATGGCCCCAGGAGATGACCCAGGCTGCCGGTTTTCGAGGCCATCTGCCCCTCGGAAACTCACAAAGAGAACTAGCATGGTATACATATGTAGCTCATTCTCCATTGTATGCCCGATCAAAGGGCTCAACGTGCCTCTGAAGGTTGCTTTTTATGGCGACGAGGAGGATCGGCGACAACAACACATAATCGTTCTAGCAATTTTATAATGTCCACGTGCTGTAAACACATGACATGATTAATGGTATTTCTTTCATCCAGTTTTGCATCGTTTATGGTGTTTGCTACGATTCATCATTTTGTCGCCTTTATCATCGTACTAATCTAAGACAAACAATGTACGTGAACATGCTCACATTGGTGACCCGCGATGTGCCTCCCTTCTTTTCATGGACATCACGACTGTTGGAGGAAAAAAAGTATTCCGGGATCTCTAGCCAGATTATCGGGCCAGCTTATTACGACGAGAGAATTTAGCTTCAGCACAGGTGGCCACGAGGTATGTCCCGAACGGCGAGCGAATGCCTCCTCCAGGCGACCAGGGGCGAAACCCTTACAACCCCGCCGCCGCCCCAAACCATCCCAGCTCTCATCCCTCGTCGCCCCCCGAGGCTGCCGCCGGACAAAGACGGGTGCCGCCAGTGAAGGGGGCGGCGGGGATCTAGTGCCTCTCGGCTCCTGGCATGATGGTTTGGAGGGAGGCCATTGCCGCTGGGTATCGGGGGCTCTCCCGCGTCCTGCATCTAGGTGACGATGGGCCAGACCTCGCTGGGCGCCCTCCTTTGGTGGCCCATGCGTGGATCCAGATCCGGCCGCCTGGGCGGGAAGCTACGGCTCGGGGGACAGTCCATCGTGCTCGTCTCTCACCCCCCCCCCCCCCCGAGTCGTGGGGTGGCGGCAGATAGGGATCCGCCCTGAGCTGGCAACCATCTCCGCCGGCGGCGTGGGCTGTGGGCAGTACGGACCGGTGCCCTCTGTCATGGCGGCAATGACGTCGGTGTTGTGGAGGCAGCAGTGTGGTGGCGGTCTTAATACTCTTATCGCACCAGGGCAACGATCTGCATGATTGGTCCTACCTGATCTAGCCGTCGACGTGTTCCGGATCTGCTGTCAGAGATCTTGCCCAAGGATTTCTGGAACGGATAGTTTCCGGTCATGCGCGTCTATATCGGCCTACGCGGCTTCATGAGAATGTGACGCGAAGCTTTGTTGTTTGTTGGAACCATAGGACATGTCGACATCTCGATTTCCATGGCGTAGACAACAGTGCAGAAAGTCATGATGGCTAAGATCGGAGGATCAGTAAGGCGGAGGGGGCCTTGGAGACGATGGAGTTAGCCAAGTGTTTGATAATTTTTAGAAGCAGTCGTGATAAGTGGGGCGGCAGCACTGGAGGATTTCATTATAAGTGGTGCTCCTCGGAAGCCGAGTCGGGATTTTCAGGGTGAAAACCTAAGGTCTGGCCTTCATTGGTTGTGCCTGACAATTGCCTTATTGAAGGTATTGTTTTGAGAGTTTGGACTTTCTCCAGGGTGAAAACCTAAGATTTTGGATCGTGCGACGAAGGTGCTAGTGCACTATTTCCTTCTTGAAGGCATCGTTTTTGGAGACCTTCTATGTTTTTCGGGTGTTGTCTTCGGTGGTGGTTTGTGTGCTGCTAATAAGATGAGTCAATCACCGTGGCGAGGCCTTTGGATTTTCTTTTACTTTCTTCTTGTATTGTTTTCGGGCTGTGTGCATCCTAGATGTCTTTATGACTTCTTGTTGGTGCGGAAGCTAGGTGTAATTGCTCGTAGCGAGGGTAGAACCATGACTTGGCTTGGTTCGGGACCTCCAGATGCTTTGGAATTGGCAGCGATGGATTGTAAGGACTTGATGCTTTGAGTAATACAAATTTCTACCCGCAAAAAAAGAAAAATGGCATTGGCACACTAGTGCAGACTGGGACATCGTCACGCATTATTAGAAATTTATAAATATGGTTTGTTCCTTGTTTCATTGCCCAAGTCTCGACTACACAGAAAAACAATGTACGTGATGGTCCTCGCCTTGGTGACCACCAATGCGTGACTCTTCTTTTGGGCACCAACTGCCCTAGCAAAAACCCGCGCATCTACGTCTTTCTGTATTTCGGGATCTCCAGCCAGATGTATTTCCAGAGGGAGAGCGAGTGCTTTCTTAGGGGGGCCTGCTCCATTGCTCACAGTGGCACTTACGATACGCCATGGCAGCTGCTCAAAGAGGTTGCATAGCTGGAAGTTTCAAGTGATAATTACTTTGGCTGTGTCTAGAACAAAAGAAACATATAGAAATTTTGGAGAACTAGGATTCTTGTAGGAAATATTCCTTTGGTAGTGTTCAGCACAAAAGAATTGCCATTGAAGAATTCTTTGAAAGTCCTATGGTTCCTACAACTTTCTTTGTGGCTACAATTTCCGTGCTTTTCACTCATGACATCCAAACCACAACTTTAGGGTTCCCTTGTGGTCTTAATCTATATCTATCTATATCTAAATCAATATAAAAAGATCCAAAGAGACAGATCCAACAAATCCCGACCGTCAAATCAGGTCAATCCAATGACTCAGGCTGCTCCACTGATGAGCGCTCAACATGTTTAATGTGCAGTTAATATCTATCAAATATTAATGCCAACGCAAATAATATCCTACCTAATATTTACATGTAATTAATATATTATCTAATAATGCACGTACACATTTACTAGATCCTGTAGTAACCCAGGGTACGTGGCATCTCAATTTTGGCATTTTATTTCTATTCTTGCGGTTTGATTTTCTATGTTTTAAATGGGCCTTTCTATCTTTTGGTGATCAGTATTCTTTTCTTTTTGCATGGGAACACATGTCACATTTACTTCCTCCGTCTGAAAATACTTGTCATCAAAATAGATAAAAGGGGACATATCTAGACGTATTTGAGTTCTAGATACATCTCTTTTTATCCATTTTGATGACAAATATTTTTGGACGGAGGGAGTATATCATAAGAATGATAATACAAGTCACGAAAACACCGACCTGACACGACTGAAAAGACAACAAAACGGTAGCCTTTGCAAAAAATAAACACCAGTCAAGAAACAAAATTACAATCAAGACCGAATAATCCCTTTAGTTTGACACCATTACCCATCGCCTACCTCCGACAACACCACAAAATCACCAACGAAAAGGAAATGATGGATCACCCGGACACGCCATCAAACACTAGATCTAGCACCCGTTTAGGACTAATACGTCAGGGGAGGAAACTACACTTAGCCACGAACCATGAAAACAACAAACGATTCTACAACTTCCAGATGATGCTGATGCTAACCATAATCTACATCCGCTCCTGGCCAACCTCCTAAGCTCGAAGCCGGCGCTGTAGCAAACGTCGTCGCAACGGCGAAACCAGACACAAGTCCACCACGAGGATGCTGCCGCCGCCGCGGATTCCAGTTTGAACAGACAACTTTCCAAATTCATCTCCAAGCATAGGACCGATCGCCTCGTTGGAGAAAGATCTGAAACTTGTTTATTCGGCGCCGCCACCAAAGCCAAGATGACGAATGACTGAAAACCTAAGCTACCGGGACATAACCTAAAGCTACCTGATTCACACGCGTAGATCCGGCGACCCCCCTCATCACTGACGAGATCGCCGTTAGAGGGAAGGTGCTGGAGAAAGGCGGCAGATGGACTCTCCTTGCGGCGGCAAGGATTTCTTCTCGTCCGGCCGAGAGGAAAAAGAACTCCATTCGGAAGAGCGCACTCGGAGTAATATTTTCCCTGGAAGCCAATTCTTCAATGGTCACAAACGCGATTTTATTGTTATGGAAGCATACCAAAAACGATAGGGGGTAGAGTACTTTGCAACAAATTGAAATACATATGAAACATTATTTACTATGGAAAAATAGGGATTATTTCCTAAAATAGGGGGTTTAATTGCTCATAAATCCCACAATATTAGCGCCAGATTATTAGTTGCCAGAGAAAACAAACGCATGAATCGTGACATGCAGAAGCGGTCCACCAAATTAGCGATTCAGTCCACCTAATCTCTCGCCTGGACTTTTTTTTGAAATAAATCATCCTTTTTATTTATTAGTAATAATGGTTACATCGTCTATAATAAAATTTACAATATCGTTCATAGGTTCCTCAAACCAATCCCTTGTCTCAGAAAATTTAGCTACCCTAGCAATTTCATGAGCTACTTTATTTGCCTTCCTATTACAATGTTCAAATCTAACTAACGGAAAATCACAAGTCATAAAATAACAATCATCAAACACAGCTGCCGCCGCTCCCGCTGTATGTCCTCCATTCTTCATCGTGTCAATTACTTCTATATTGTCGGAGTTAACAACAAGTCGGTTGCTTCCCGCCTTTTGTGCAAGTAATAAGCCAAAACGTAGTGCCATGGCTTCCGCTGTTAAAACATCTGCATACCAATCCATCTCCCAATTCCCTCCAACAATAAATCTTCCTTTATCATCTCTAAGTACAGCTCCTGCTGTGCCTCTAAGCATGTCTTGATCGAAAGAAGCATCGACATTTAATTTCACAAAACCTGGAGGGGGTCTCGTCCATCCCTCTATTTTATTTGTTGCCTTGAAGGATTGGGCAATAACATAGTTTGTCGTTATAGCACGGGCTCCCATCGAAATTTGGTATGCATCTTGGGTCTTCCCCCGATGGACTAGCGAACGTCTTTCCCATCATAAATACCAGACTGTTACAGAGATCAGTTCGCGAACATTCTGTATGCCCACTGTAGATAGCTCATGTTCTGGCATAAAAAAAAAGAATTTCGAGTACTGCCTCTCCCGCACGATCTACTGCGCAGGCTTTTTTAATGGCTTAGTGCAATCCCAGTTTCTCCCACACCTGTTTTGCCTTTTGACACAAAAATAATAAGTGTTTAGTATCTTCATGCCCGTTCGAACATGATGGGTAGGTGGGCGAAACTTTCATATGTCTATTAGAAAGTGTAACACGACACGGGAGGGTTCCAAATAAAGATCTTCACTTTTGTTGGACAAGATAATTTCCATATCTTGCTCCAAATAGTATTGACATTTATTCCTCCCATGCCATCTGAGTGTTGCAATTTCCTCCCATGTTGTGTTTTCCATTCCTCCACATAAGCAGAACGAACCGTGAACAGTCCATTCTTTGTAAAGCTCCAAGCTATGAAATCCGACATTTCATACGTGGGGATGGGGATCGTAAGCACCCTCTGGACATCAATTGGCCACAACGTTTGTCTTACCAAATCTTCATCCCAGCAATTGTTGGTTGGATCTATAAGATGAGCAACTTTTGTCAGAAGCTGCTCTCTTCTAGGAGTGATAATTTTCCTATTTGCCCCATTCGGGATCCATGCATCTCTCCAAATATCAATATTTTGTCCATTACCAACTCTCCAAATATAACCTTTTTTGAGAGAAACCACTCCGGCCATAATGCCTTGCCAAGTGAAAGAGGATCCTTTTTTCAGACTCGCATTCATTAAATCTCCATCTGGAAAATATTTAGCTCTCAAAATACTGGCACATAGGGAATCAGGATTATCAAGCAGGCGCCATGCTTGTTTGGCTAACAAGGCCAGATTGAAACAATGTATGTCTCGAAAACCCATTCCTCCTTGGTCTTTTGGTACACACATCTTCCACCATGCCATCCAATGCATTCTCTTCTGATTGTCTTCGTCACCCCTCCAAAAATGCGACATCGCATCAATGATTCCTCTACATATCTTTTTAGGAATTTTAAAGACGGACATTGCATAAGTTGGGATAGCTTGTACAACCGATTTGAGAAGGATTTTCTTTCCTCTTGCTGATAGCAGCTTTTCCTTCCAACCACTGATTTTCATAACAACTCGATCTATTAAGAATTGGAAACAATCACTTTTGTCCATACCCACGTTTGAAGGAAGACCCAAATATTTGTCATTGAGAGCTTCAGTCATAATGTTCAGAATAGTACATATATGTGCCTTATCTTCCACTTTCGTGTCGGGACTAAAAAATATACTAGATTTTTCAACACTCACCATTTGCCCCGATGCAGCACAATAAGCATCCAAAACTGCTTTCAGTGCCTCCGCGTTCATGGAATTAGCTTGCATCAGGATTAATGAATCGTCCGTGAAGAGGAGATTTGAAATAGATGGGGCATCTCTGCTAACTTTAATTCCGGAAATACTTCTATTCTCCTCCGCATTAGATAAGAGTGCAGTCAGGCCTTCCGTACATAACAAAAAGAAATATGGGGAGAGAGGGTCCCCCTGCCTCAGTCCTCTAGATGGTGTGAAGCTCTCGGTTTCTTCCGTGTTAAAACGAACCCGGTATTCCACCGAGGACACACATTGCATAATTAAATTCACCCAATCCTGCTGAAAGCCTAGTCTCAACATGATTTCCTCTAAAAAAGGCCACTCCACTCGGTCATATGCTTTGTGCATGTCCAGTTTAATTGCACACATGCCCTCTTTACCGGTCCTTTTATTTTTTTTATTTTATGGAAACATTCATAAGCCACTAAGATTTTATTTGTAATCATTCTTCCAGGCACAAAAGCACTTTGGGTAGGGCTAATAATATCTGGGAGGATTGTCTTCAGACGAGTAGCAATCATCTTTGAAATGACCTTATACACCACATTGCATAAACTGATTGGTCTAAACTGAGTTACATTTTCTGGGGAGTTAACTTTTGGGATCATTACTATTGTAGTGTCATTCCAACCATCAGGAGTTAACTTTTGGGATCATTACTATTGTAGTGTCATTCCAACCATCAGGTATAGTACAGGTATTCACCGCTTGGAGAACCTCTTCAGTCAAATCATCCCCTAACATAGCCCAAAATCTCTTATAAAAAATGGCGTGAAGGCCATCTGGTCCTGGCGCCTTTAAATCACCAATGTTAAAAAGTGCCTTCCTAACCTCTTCGGCCGTGTAGGGGGCAAGGAGAGCCCTATTCATCTCATTTGTTACTTTTCTTTTTACAAGGGAGAGGACCTCATGGTTCGGTTGATTAACTTCTGAAGTAAACAGGTTAGAAAAATACCCCAGAATATGATTCTTCATCTCCGTGTCTTTTACCCAAACCCCATTATCATCAAGCAATTTTTTATCTGATTTCTCTTCTTTCTAGCTGTTGCGGCATTATGGAAAAAAGAAGTATTGCGGTCACCATGCAATAACTAGTTTGCTCGACGCCGTTGTAGCCAGTGTATCTCCTCTTGTTCCAATAAATTTTTAATCAATACAATAGTCTCCTTTTGACGTGCAAGAGAGTTAGCATTCACAGGCCCTCTCCGTAATTTTTCTATATCTTTTTTTAGTTTGTAGATTCTTTTTCTCGAACCCTTAAGGATATCACGATCCCAAGTGTGCAAATCTGCATGTACCGCTCTTGTACGATCAGCGAGGGACGGCCCTATGCCCAACATCTTTGCTTTTTCCCAAGCTGTAAGTACAACTTTCGTAACCGTCTCTTCTTTCAGCCATCGAGCTTCAAAATGTTTCCTTCGACTTTTTGAGCGGTCAAAAATATTATCGTCAAAATATTCCGTGTCTAAAATAATAGGGCGATGGTCTGAGTGTACATGTTCTTCGTTTATAACCGCCGCTCGAGGGAATTTATTTGCCCAATCCAAATTACAGACCGCTCGATCTAGTCTTTCCCTGATTTCGCCCCTCCTCCATGTAAATAAGTCACTCATACATCCCATATCTGCTAGTCCACAATCAACCAAACAATTTCGAAAATCTCTCGTCATCACATTTGGTCTCGCATTCCCTCCCTTTTTCTATGATGAGAGCAAAATTTCATTAAATCTCCTAAAACTACCCATGGGTGATCGCCCTTTTTATTCAAATTTCGAATATCATCCCATGACAAAGCACGATCACTCCAGTTGGGGTGCCCATAAAAGCCTGTTAAACGCCATTGTACAGTATTCCCATTCATAAGAAGAACATAAATAAAATTATTTGACACATAGTTCAACTCGACTTTATTCATATTCTGGTAAAAGAAGACAAGACCACCTGCCCGACCATCGCTCTCAACTACAAACATTGAATCAAAATTTAATTAAAACTCGACGAAGCTCATCGGCTTACATTTATTTAAGTGAGATTCTGAAAGGAAAATTAGCTCAGCTTTGGTACGATCCTGTAGATCCAAGAGCTCGCGAACCGCTGTGGGAGAGAGCATCCCACGACAGTTCCATCCGATGATTCTCATTTGGCCCGGCGTACCTCCTCTTCGGAGGCCACCAATGCACCATCATCTCCAACCGACTCCCTTCTCTGCTGCCCCGGAGCCTTTTCTTTCTCCTCAACTTCTTTTGATACGTGTGTAACCACTCCATTCCCATCTCTCACAGCTTCCACTATACCCATACATACACGCTTAGAATAAACATTTATGTCCCCATACAGAATACGCTCATAGCTATCCATGGTTTTCTCAAAAGAGAAATCTAGCTCACTACCGGTTGCTGGAGCTTCATAGAGGCTTCTTTTTTACCTATAATGTTCTTGCGTGCTTCCTCTGAACTCTCAACTCCTCCCTTCTTTTTTTTCTGCCCTTTCCTTTTGTCTTTCCCTGCATGGAGTTCTTTGTAGCATTGAAAGTGTAAATAGGGGTGTCAGTGGTATTTGCTGTAGCAAGTCTTGCAGGGACAGCCCCCGACAGCGTCTCCAGCACCCCCGGGTGAAAGAGGAGCTGATCACCCCACTGCAGAGCCGCCCCACTCTCCTGGCCAACCGGGTTAGACTGGTATGCAGCCATAGCCGCAACAGACCTGATGGGGGAAGTACTATTCCCCTGATGCAACATGTCCTGACCCGCCTGGTCAGGTACAACAACCGTGGTGGGAGCCGCACCCCCCACCAGCACTTGGCCCTCCTGGCCTTCCGCTAGTAGGGGATGCAGGGGTGTATGGTGATGCATTCTAGTCCTCCTGACCATGATCACCACCCCGCATGGAGTGTTGGGACGCTACAGGGAAACGACCCTCCTGGCCAACCTGCAGCGCCCCCTTGGTGGGCGCCCTTCTGGCCTGGACTTAGTAGCAGATGATGTAACGCACTGAACAAGGGGTGTAACTGAAACGGGGTTCAACCATACGTTTAATTGATGCGCTTAATTGCATCCCAAAATATATTTAGGAAGAACTTAATGCAACTTTTGTTTTCCGGGTGAGAACTTAATGTCACTTTAATCCGCGTCAATTGTTATCGATTGCATCCTCTATAAAATGCTACTCTGAATATGTCAATGGCACCACCACCATCCATCACCAACCATCTGCTGCATTGTTTTCCTTGCCCATCGATCGACCACATCTTCTTACCTAGCTGGTCAGATCCAGACCAGATCAGATGAGGAGATCTAAAGTGCTGCTGCTCTTCGCCATCACCTTGATCATGATCTCATCCGGTGTGTGCATCTGCATATGCATCGTCGATCATGTGCTATACTATATGTATCCACACTAAGTATATTTTGCATGCATGTAGGTGTGGATGCGTGGTGTAAATATGACGCCGTCCTTCCGAAGCACTTCTGCAAGCAAGAAGGGTGCTTGGCCAACTGCCAGAAGCATCTGCAGGAGTACGTGTGCCCGGACTGCATCACGCTCGAGTCCGCCGCCTGCATGAATGATGGCTCGCTTGCGCCCTTGGACGGGGCTTGCTACTGCCACATCTGCTCCAAGGATTAGTCCATCCTTATTGATTTCCATACATCTGCTCATCAGTGGATTCCCTGTCCATGTTACGGACATGCTTAAGCAAAATGTGGAGCTAATTCTACTTATTCTCGCAATAAAACTCTAGTTAATTCTGAGCAAAATGTTGAGTTTTATTTTCTTTGCAGGGGGTTACAATCAGTTTCACGTAATCTAATGACCTCTCGCAATAAAAATCTAGTCAACTGTCAACTCTGAGCAAATTGTAGAGTTAATTCTACTTCTCGCAATAAAACTCAAGTTAATTCAGAGCAAAATCTAGAGTTGCCTTCTTTTTACGCGGGGGGTTACAATCAGTTTCACATAATCTAGTGATTTCTCGCAATAAAACTCTACTGACATCGAATAGTCCAGAAATACTTTCCGACGGCTGGTTGGCCACAACTATGGCTGTGTGCATCACAAGGATTCAAAAGTTGATGGTTCCAACCTCTTTTTTCTGAAAAAGAAGGGCTGGCACAATTGCTTTCTAAAATGCCAGTGGTTAACAAAATATCAGATAATTCTAAAGTCGATCCCCACTAAATGTGCTATGGCAAATTA